>NC_134705.1:194178022-194478022 GCF_043290135.1 Rhipicephalus microplus | reverse complement strand
AGGAGGAAAAAGGGACTAGCGCAATCTGCACGATGTAGTAAAAAACCTCGTCAAAGGCGCACACGGCCCAGCTCGTGACACACGCGTTGCCCGTGCTGCTTCTTCTCCTCATCCCCGTGGTCTTGCGCGAGCATCGTCAACATGAATTCCCAACTAAACTAACTCGCAGCATATTGCTTGAAAAACATACATGACGCAGATGAAATCGCCGTTTTCCATCCAGCCACTATTACGGCGCTCATCTGTGGACGAATCAAGCCTAACACTACGAACGTATAAACGCGCCGAAAACATCGGCCCGCCCTCTTGTTTTCTTAATTAGCTGCGCGCACACAGAGTCAGTGCCTGCGCATTCCTCGGAACCAGTGTGCATCAACGACGAAGGCAGGCAGGTCTTCTTGTTCTCAGTTCGAGCCAGAACAAAGGCCAATCGGAGACGAAGACGAAGCCGCGGACGGAATGCAAATGGCGTCGCATAAAGGACTCCATCCCAACCAGACCCGGCGAAAGTGAAGGGAGAGAGATAGATAGAAGCAAAAGGGGTTCCCCCAATTCTTTCGGTGACGAGGAGGAAATCGTTCCTAATTGGATGAGAGCTCTTCGGTGTCCGTGGAAGCTAAGGTGGAGAACAAGGGGGTGGGGGGGGACGCGAAGACTGCAATTAGGAGCGGAGGGGAAGAAGAGGACTGCAAAGAGTTGTAGCGAACGATGACGTCGGTGAGGAAGTATGGGAGGTTTTGGCTGCGGTGCGTGTCTGTGTGAGTGGATTGAGGGTGAGAAGGATGGCGATGAAGAAAAGACGGAAAGCCAGCCATCAGAGTCGGCGTTTGAATGTAAGAAAAAAAGGAAGGTACACGAACGGGCTGTAGTTCGCCATTCCTGCTGCTCATCGCAACCACGACTGAACGCTTTGAATAGAGTGAGGGGAAGGGGATGTGCGTAGTAGACGGAGGAGGAGGAGGTTGATGATTGTAGCAGAGACGGAGAGCCATGGCTGTAGACAGAACGACGACCCGGTCAGCCCCGAAGCATTATAGCTGGGAGCTGGCTTTGCTGTTCGCGCTAATGGTCTTTTGAAGCACTCTCGTTTCGTTCCACAGGCCCCCATCTCGGGTATATGGTTTCCTTCTCTTCCTTCACCCTCTCCCAAAGAGCGCGTTCTCTCTCTCTCTCTCTCTCTCACACACACACACGCTGCTGCTAGCTCCAGTCTTTCGAGCTCCTCCAACCCTTCGTTTTGCTCGCCGTCTTAGCGACATGCGCTACCCCGGCAGGTCTAAGCGTATGAATATGTAAGGCAGTGAGACGAATGAGCGAGACAAGCGTAACGGTGCAAGCGTCACCATAATGGGAAATGGAAAAGCTTGTTTACTTTACAGGAGAGTTGCGGGAAAGCATACCCTGCGCTACTGTACGAAACTGAGGTAGCTGATCAGTGTTCTGAGCGGTGAAAGGGAAAGAAATTTTGTCGTCGCAACACGATGATGAGGGGGGGGGGTCAATTTTTACTTTATGTACGTTCATTCATACATCTTATGTTCGGTGTTATACAAAAAGGCGAAATCGAAAAGTTTGCAAAAGCTGTGACCCCCCCCCCCCCCCTTTACGGAAAAAAAAGAACGCAGATGAATGGGAAGCTAACTACAGAAAAAAGAAGCGCGCATGCTATCAATAAATTTACCATCGCATCTAGGTTTCGTGTTGGAATGCGTATACTGAAGTGTGTACATACATCGAATAGCATCAGAGCTAAGAACGATATAGTAATAACGATCGCAAATTCACCTTTGGACGCATGAAATGCATATTCTCAAAGATAGGACTCCATAGTTGGCAAATTCCATGATCGGCGGCACAAAGAGGCAATGGGTAAGTTTTATGAGCTGTTGTCCCAATCACGTTACCACATAGCTGTGAGCTTGTATCCGAACATCTGATAGAGGCGGAAATGATGATGAGGACTTTAACTCAGGAAAGTTGTGCAATGATTTGAGTACCCACGAATGCTGGATACAGAATGCTCACGGTTCACGACAACTTATTCAACGTTGCAAAATCTGCAGTTACGTAGCTTGACACCACCCTGAACATGGTCAGTTATCCAGCTGCAAGCCAGTCGGCTATTCACCATCGAATGTTAATCGCCCAGAAAGAAAGCAGGAACAGCGAACAACAAAGGCACAACCATGAATTTCGTACGCAATGATCACTCAGGGGGATACGTAGCTTTAACGGACTACAACATTTTTTTTACTGCCATCATCGCCGTTCAAGTAACAACGCAGGATCACCGAAAACACCAAATTAAAGCATCTATCTCTCTTCTGCCTTCTTTCGTAGCGAGAGATCTGCCAACTGCTACTTTCATGGCAAAACGCCCCCTGTAAACGATTGGCAACGACTTTCGAGAGAGTCCTCAGAACCTCAATAATATTATTGCCCTCTTCTAAGCTCCCCCTCCCCCCCCCCCCCCCGTTTAAAGAGAAGTGGAATTCACCAAATACAAAAAAGAAAAGAAGGTCGTTTCGTTTTTAACGCGTTCATAATAGACCCGCATGCTATTGCTGCGCCCCCTATAGCGGCCGGCGTGAAATGGACTTCCCTCGACGCAACAACAAACACCTTGGCGCCTTCTCGTTCTTAGCTAGCATGGTACAAGTCTACTCCCCTCGTCTAGTACGTCTCGGCGTACCTACCGAATCGCATAGCTCGGTGAACCACCCCGTACCCGCGCCGCCTACTGCTTGTCATTCTCCTGGCGTCATAAACTGAACAGCGCAGGAGCCAGAACCCCAGCAGCTGCAAGACGACGACCCGACGAGCCTATAATACAAAGAGGCCCAACACAACGTGCAGCAAAAAAGCGAAAACGCACCCGTGCCAATGACACTCCACGAACATGCACACCCGAGTCGAGGAAGGAGTAAACGGAACAAAACAACACCGTGCCAGACGGGTTTCTTTTGTTGCTTTACTCTTGTTCTTTTTGTGGGTGTTGCACGTGCGAAGGGTGTACAAGGCTACAAGGCAGATGATCTCGTAGAAGAGAAGTGGAAAGGGGGTGTGAAGGCGACGATAGTGGTGCCGTCTCGGGTGCGTGCTGGGAACAGACACCTATTTTGATGGCGTCGTAAAAGAAAACGGCGGAAGGAGGGAGGAGTGTGCTCTTCCTTTAACACCCGCATCGCCAAGTCGTATATGCGCTGGTACATGGCTAACTTTCGTTGTGGTCCGCGGCACGACGCAGTCGGTAAGTAGCCGCTTATAAGTACATATGCAGGCACCAAAAAGGCTTACACTCGCGTCGTCTGCTAGGGCAGACGTACCGCCAGACGACACCGCCGAGAAATGGATAACACAACCAGAAGTGTCCTGTCCTGCAAGAGCACAACTCTGCTGTGGCCCAACTCTGTGCACGCGTCCAACGACAGCGGGGTGTCGCCCGTGCAGTGCGCCAGGTCGACAAGAGATGGCGCTAGCTTACCATCTGTCGCGCAAACGCGCAGCATTTTTCGCGTATTGCTGATATTTCCCGCTGCTTTTCCAAGGTTCTTCAACTCGCATTCCTCCCTTCATTGACCGAACGAGCCATTCAGGAAACGGACTAACTTTGCCCAGTTGCCGTATGTTGTAATGGCGGCGCTAGCAGCCAATCAGAGAGAGGCAGCAATAGCTAGGTTCTGAGTCAGAGTGATCGAATGGCGGCTTTTGACAACAGTACGGAGATCTACGATGTCCGAAATAACCCCCCAAGTTTGTGCAAAAAAAAAAAAGAAATACTTAAAAGATTCGCATTGCTGCGTCTAAATTTATCCCCGCTTTCGCTCAGCCATAATATAAATGCTCGATTTCTTTAGACGAGGTCGTATTTGCAGCCCAAGAAGGACGCATCAATTCGCATCGAAAAGCATAGTAACCGGGTACAGCCATTGAAAAGCCTAACTAGAAGCGCTGTGGCAGGTTAAAGCCCCGAGCGAAATGGTACAACGTATTGTATTGAAAGAAATTAATGTTTTCCTCTCGTCTTCTTCTACATATAAATGAATCATGGCGTGGCCTCTGGTCTATGTCAGCATAGACAATATCATTGTGACAAAGAGGTACGAATGCATGAAAATATTTTACGAAATGATAAGATATGGCTGAATGAAATAAAATATGCAATTTGATGGACGTGTCTCAAGCCGGCAAATAATTTGAAGAAAAAAAAAGAAACAGTACAGTTTGACACAAGCGAAGAATTCGCTTTTGATATTTAAAATAAATATTTGATTGATGCAAAAGTAAGCTTCCACTTTGTTTTTGGTAACCAAACTTTATTTTAATACTGAGCGATGCTGTGTATCTTCAGGGGGGGGGGGGAAAGAAAACGATATGTATGCGGTCGTTTCAGCGAGAATTTCCTTCCATCCCGACGAAACGCGATATTTCCAACCGCTCGTCGTTCCCACACAACCTGCGGGGAAACTGCGCGCGTCCCGAATTAAGTACGCGTTCCAAGATATACAATAACGCGATTGGAAGAAGTGCTCGAAACGCGATACGCGCGCCCCCTGTACCATAAGGGGTCGGGTGTTCGTTAGCGTATAAGCCTCCGCAGACGCACACACAACGAAGGGCGCGCCACGTAGCGGACGAACCCCGCATGAAACCGTAGACGATCGAGGAACGTTGAAGTGGCAGCGCCACGCGTCTCCTCAAACCGCGAGTATTGGGTGACACCGACCGCAATCGTCCCGCTGGGACCCGGGGAACAAAAACAGAAACTAGTTGCGCATTCTGTGTGCGCTGTAGCTCATTACGCTCCACCGAGTTATTTAAAGGAACGCTCAAGTGAAACAATGAGTACGTTTAAACTGTTAAATTATATACTCAGAGAACTCTAACGTCAGTAGTTTCTTCATCATAGGTGTTTTAATCGAAGATAAAATCAAGGTAAAAACTTTCCCTTTTATATTGAGCTAAGAAATCTCTGATAATGAGTTCACGAATTTCGAATCGTATACTTTTCGTATTTTAAGTGTCCAAGTGTAACCTCTTGGTAGCAGAACTTTCACCACGACACTTCGGCTGTGACTGCCCCTGAAAGAGGAGCGTAATTGATTCCGAAACACCAGGAAATAAACCCATTTGTTAATTGGAGCCTCTTGAATGTTCCAGCTAACTCACCGCGGTTCAAGGCTCCGCCTCTTAAAGCAAAACGCGCTCTGAACCCATACCTAGTGATGTACAAACAACTTGATTTCGAATGGCAACTACGTCTTTTCTGAAAGCTCGCGCAGACGTGTCGGTTGTTCGAGAAAACAGTTTTCACTGCTTTGCGTCGCATATTGGCGCACTCCGAGGATCACTTGAATCGATCTGATTGCAGCCAAATATGGCCTAACTAACGAAAGTGATTTCATTAAACAATGTATAAGCTTATATGAAAACATTCTGACAGAAATCTGTCTGGCTGGGTTCACGTTTGCAGCACATATCTGTAAACGTGAACCGCTCGCTAGGAACAATGCCCCCAATATACGTTTCCAAAACGTGAGGAAAAGGGAAATGCGGAGCTGTCGGGAGAGGACAAGACACGGCGATGTTCCATAATCGACATAGTCACTCCCCGGGAAAGAGACCGAATCGGTCCCGAAACGTCGGTCTCTCCACAAACTTGGTTGGCTGGTGGCAACAGCTTAATGGAAAGCCCGTCGACATTCAACAACCCGGCCTCAGGTCTCCCATGAGGAGACTTCGAGGCCCTGCTTCATCACCATCTCGAGGGCCCGCTGGACTGCTAATTCTTGTGTCTTGAAGTTGGAGCTGTACAGAGCGGTTGTCCACTTCGACGTGAGGGCATCCGGAGCTACTGTCATTTTAACTGACATAACTGGGCACTCCCAGAACATTCGGGAGAGCCATTTCAAACTTCGTAAATACGCCCGAACGATCCGGTTTTCCAAATTAACGAGGGTCTAACAACGAACTTTTTACTGTCTTCTGCATCAGCGGCGTGGCACGACAAATCCACGCCGCAGATGCAAGAGACGTTTTGGTTCCCGTTCCGCTTTCTCGACCTCCGCTGGATCAACAACGTCTGCGCCAGCCGCCGCCGCCGCTGACTCAGCCCTGGCGTACGCCAGGGCGCGCTGCCGACGCCACCGACACCGACGCCGCCTAGCGGCCGCGATGCGAGGCATCGCGACGTCTCTCCGGAGGGCCATTAATCATTCCCAGGACTCGCGGGCGTCTATCGAAACGTCCAGATAGAAGACACGCGCACAGAGAAAGTTTGGGGGGTGAGGGGGGCCCAAGAGTAACATTAACGAGCCCCAGACAGTGCAGCGACGAATGCGTGGTGCGGAAAGGCAGACAGTAACAAGACGAAGAGAGAGAGAAAGATGAAAATAAATGGGGGAGATGGCGGATAAGATGTGCGCCGCAGAGCGGGACAGACAAAAGAAACAAAAAGGAAAAGAAACTATATCACGTTGTCGAGCTCGGAACTTGGGTCGTTGTCTTCGCTACTTATTTTTGTAACTGGATGAGGGGCGGACGAGGTTTAATTTGGTCAGTAGACTGAACTAGACTAGAAGCGATAGTAGGGCTAGTTCGAGGTTCATGCTTGGGAATATGAAAACAGCGCAAAAATAGAGGCAATCACTGAAGAATACTTGCGGTCTCTTCTTCAGTCGTCGTTTCTGTTTTTGCGCTGTTTTTACATCCCAAGACTGAACTACAGCTCGAGGGCTGTGGCGCGTAAAATCTTAAGATATCTTTGCCATTTAGGCTTGGTGGCTTAGGCGTGTGCAGGGTTGTCAGTAAAAAAGGACAAAGTTTCACCGCAGTCTCCCCCCCCCCCCCCTTTCTTTCAAAATGGCCGAGTCAGAAAGAAGAACAACTTCCCACTGCACGCGTAAACGAAAATGAAGCACTGACATGGTGCTCAAGTGGACCCACCTTTGGTCCCTAGTTTTCCAAGGCCAACGGTGGGAAGTAAGCTGTCCTTGGAAGGCAAAGTCAGGGATCGTCGGGCGCCGTGATTGTCAAAAAAACACCGTGTCCTTAATGCTGTACCTTAGGCAATGTCGAGAAATGTTCGATGGAGCTTTAGATTATTAGCAGACAGGAGGAAACTCCTTCCCCGTATTACCGTTTTAGTGTATTATATATCGCTTCGCGAAATCCTGCGCCCCTGGCTTGAACGGCAGCAGCCTGACTACCATGGTGCCCGCCGCGCTTGCTGGCTTCTTTTCTCTCAGTTTGAAGTTTCTAGTCAGCAACGTTACACAATGCATAAAACGGAGACGTTTTACAGAATAGGGTCTCATACATGCCCGTAGCAAGGGAACTTATTCGGGGGAGGAGGGGAGGGAGGCACTTGTTGAAAGCTTTAAAAAACATCGACTTCTTCTCCCAACAATTTCGGGGGGGAGGGGGGGGAGGCGGGTCCCATAGTCCGAAGGCTGAAGTGGCATCCACGATGAAGTCAGCGTGTAATAATGTATACAAAGTCGAATGGCCCAAAGGACAAGACTCAATTATTTATGATGATAAAATGTATATCCTCAAAGTTCTTTTTAACGTGTGAAGTTTGATGGAATGGTTCCATAATAAATGACTCACTCGCTCTTTACATGCCTCCGTTGCATTTAGCCGCCATCGAAGTGCTGTCGCTTCGGCTAAGAATCAAACCCGCACCCCTCGACACTTAAAACATCTGCGAATGAGATACGCGTACGTTAGAATAATATACAAGGCCAGCAGGTGCATCATATCGAATCACTTCAAAACAAAAGGAACCATGCCGGAAACTCGACCAGACAGGGGTCACGTCGATTCAGGACAACGCTATCAAGAGCAAAACGCAAAAAACCAGTGGTTCTCGTTCATAGATATCAGCGCGAAGAAAAGAAAGTACATCGCAAACAAAGAAACACAAGAGATCAACAAAACACACCGACAGAGGCGGCAGCAGCAAGAGTGGTGGCTTCTAGTCACCATAGCCAAGGGGCACTCTGCGAAGCGCCATTATGCTTGGGCCTGAAGATCGGAGATGCGGTGAGTTCCGTTCAGCGTCGCTCATAATTCTTGGAAGAACCTCCCCCCCCCCCCCCCCCATCCAACTGGCCTTCATTTTCCTGGCGCTCAAAATAACAAAAGGAAAACACGGCACCGCGCCCTTTCCCCCAGCTGCGAATTGAATCGGGGTGTGAGAGTGAAGCCACCACCTCCCTAGGAGGCCGCCCCGGCGGAATGAACCACCTTTCCGACGGCAACGAAACAGGACGTATACGTGCGGCACAGTACACGGATGTACCAGCCACCAATTTCAACTTGTGCAGCGTACAGGTTCAGTATATGCAAATAAGGAAAGAAAAAATCGGACTACTTGAATCGCATTCACTGCGCAAGATCACACCCGGGTCACCCGGCCTCACGTTTTGTGCGTGTCACTGCACACTGTTAACCGTGAGCCTATGTGGTGGGGCATGCTTGACGTGACACGTTTAAAGTGCCACCTAGTGTCTTGCCGTCGTCGTCGTCGTCGTCATCATCATCATCATCATCATCACTATGCCTATTGCATGGCAAAGGCCTCTCCCATGTTTCGTCAACCCGGCTTGCGCTTAGTGCTGCCCCGTTGTACCCGCAAACTTCTTTATGTAATCAACCCGCATAACTTGTATGAGTAACTCGTATGCGCACCTAACTTGTATGAGAATTTCACTGCGAAATAATCAGGAGTAAATAACCACGAAGGAGCAGACTGCTGGCAGAGTTGATGGTTCACCCTGAAGTGGTGATACTAAAAAAGAAACTTGCCACCAGCAGAACTTACCGCCAGCAGCGAGCATATTTAGCGAGTAAGGAGACATACGCTCAATGATACCGCTTTTCCTCCCTGCGCACGACTCGTGTTGTTGAGTTGAGAGCGGCATCCACATAAAATTCTCTACTAAATAAGAAACAGGTTGTCTTTGAAGTGCGAAAATCACATGACGTTCATTTCATACACAAGTAGTCTTCCTTTCAGGCAAAGCTGCTAGCGTCACTCTAGCTTGTGACAGAAATCATGAGCTTTATCTTAAATTTTATATCATGTGACTTTTTTTTTAAAGAAAACACTGGTTTAGTCGGTTAATCGGTACGTCGAAAATTGTTGTTCTACGCATCTTTTGTCCATGGACGCACTTCCCAGGAGCTCAGAACCTTACTGTAAAAAATGAAGCTGCAAGGCGTACTTTACCAGTACCGAAAGAAGCTTGTTTGCTCCGATGTGACGACCTGACTACCGCTACTCCGTCACACGACACACCTCCTCTGCAGTGCGAACTCTTGACAGAAGGCTGCCGCTGTCCGCAGGCCTGGACCGACCGGCTGCAGCGAAAGAATGCCTTCTTCGCTTCGTTCCCAGAGGGGCCACTTTTCTTTTTTTCTCATTTCCGTCTATATTTCATAACTTTCTTTTTTTTCTTGCCGCCGTCCTTTGCCCCGTCTCTGTTCGCTGCCTTGTGAACCCGACCCCACACGGGGTTTCTTTCATATTCACAGCTTGCCCACCAACACCGCAACTACGAACGCAGAGGCAAGCTGTGTAGCGCCGTTTAGCGCCGTTTGTGTCTGCAGATGCTCTTCCACAAAACGGCTTCCGAGAAACGAACACTTTTTTTTTTTTTTTGCGGTTTGAACGAAGGTCAAAGAGGAGTGTGGCAGCTTGGGCTAGTTGGTATGGCATGACGATAGTTATAGCGCGAGAACAAAACGACGACACAGAGACAAGAAGGACGTGTCTTTCGTGTCCTTCTTGTCTCTGTGTCGTCGTTTTGTTCTCGCGCTATAACTATCGTCAAAGAGGAGACGCCTAACGCGCGTCGCGTCTTGCATTTCCATGTCTTTTTTTTTTCACACAGATCAATTCTTAAGGGAACTGATAGCCCTCATACCTGTCCACTTGTTCGCTGCAGACGATACTGAGTTTTATAATGGTTTTCCAATATGGTCATGATAACCGCTTTCTAGGAAGAACGTTACCTGTACAGTTTAGTCTGTTAAGTTTTTATATGTGCCATTCGAACTGTCTAGTTTGGACTGCCTAGTTTTTTTTTTTTTTTACTGTATCCAGTGTCATGTGTCCAGTTTCGTCTGCCCAGTTTCGTCTAACCACTTCCGTCCATCTATTTGCGTCTATCCAGTTTCACACGTTCCAGTTCAAAATGCGGAGTTTCGTCTTCTCAAGTTTCACCCGCGCAAGCTTCAAGTGCTTATATCATCTCCCTTTTGTTCGAAATAAATACAAAACTGAGGCCGTACTAGATGAAGCTTGCACGCTACGTTTTTTTTTTATTTTTTAAACAAAGCATGTACCATCAGTCAGCGGTCATACTGCCCCCATGTTACGCTACTAGAAAAAAATATATATAGGTCGAATTTTCGTTCCCTGCTGTCGCGTGCGAGGCCTTCGAGAACGGCTAAAAGGGACGCACAATGGGCGACACCGCCTGTTCGGCCGAGCAGCATCAACGTTGCTACCACACTGTCGCCCAGCAGGGTACGCGGAGGGGAGACAAGACCTGTCAAGCGGCACCCAGAGACTAATTCATCACAGCCATTACACACAGCGCGAGGTCGACCGAAGCGCCAATCTGGTAGTGGTGGGGGAGGGAAATACACGGTAGTGTATTACGTGCGTTCGTCTGCTGCGTCGTCGATGCAGCTGACGGCCTACGCAGCAGACGACACGGGCGGTGGGGCGAAACCACTGGGCTGGCGCTGGGTGCGTGCGCGAGCGTGCGTTTGTAAAGGGGGCGCTGCGAGCACCCAGCGGCGCGTGACGTCAGGAACGAGCAACGCCTCGCCAATCAAGCCGCGTAGCACCGTTTGTTTCCCGTACGCACCGGCGCTGGCGTGCGTCGATCAAAAATGAAACGAACTAGATACGCCCACCTATACTTTGTTTGTTTTGTTTACTTCCAACACTGATGCCTATTGAGCGTGCTGCCGATATACTGCCACATAGGGAAACGTAGTCCTGTGGTGTTTGCGGCAGACGAGTGTATGACAGGGAAGCCAGCACTGAAACGCAGGGAATCGTGTGATATTATCCCAAACAACGTTTTTTTTTTTTTTTAACATCCAACAACAGCCCAACCCTGACGAATTGATAATATTGAACCGACTATCCCTGTATCACTTGAAGTATCCGCAGTGATCGCTTATGAGTGCAAGGACCCCCAAAATATGAAATATTGTAAATCTATATACCTTCAGGGTAATAAATATTGCTCGTATATCGCTGACAAATAAATACTGACCAGCACCTTGAAATTCGTTTATTTACTCGGCATTAGCATGTCTCATCTCAAGGGATCGAGCAGCCCCGCCGCGGTGGTCTAGTGGCTAAGGTACTCGGCTGCTGACTCGCAGGTCGCGGGTTCAAATCCCGGCTGCGGCGGCTGCATTTCCGATGGAAGCGGAAATGTTGTAGGCCCGTACATGTGCTCAGATTTGGGTGCACGTTAAAGAACCCCAGGTGGTCGAAATTTACGGAGCCCTCGACTACGGCGTCTCTCATAATCATATGGTGGTTTGGGGACGTTAAACCCCACATATCAATCAATCAATCAATCAATCAATCAATCAAGGGATCGAGCAGATAACAGTTACGACTAACGCCGCTTACCTTGTTGCCAGCGTCCCTTCATAATCGAAGCTATATTGACGTTCTATAAATTAGCACCACCACACCACCGCTGGTCGCTTCAAGATCTAAAGGCTTCTTTAGAGTAAGCGAAACTGATACTTAGGGTACGACGTGCCATTGCGTACGACTTAAAGGTTTCGTGAAACGCGACGACCATCACGTTTCCGACCTTTCTAGTAAGGCCACAAACACGCCGTTCAGAACCATAAGCAAAGGGACCGTGCATATACAAATCCGCGTACTACAAGCTGTTCCCACGGTAACCAAACGACCATAGCACCGCAGTTCATTCTGCAACGAAACTTTTCCGAGAAACTTAACTATGTGAGCGATGTAAAAGAACGCTCGGGTTTCTGCCCTTTTGTTTCATTTGTCTAGTCGTCACAGAAATGAGTGCAGTTTCGGCAGTTCCTGTCAGTCCCGCCAGCCCCCATAGAGAGAGTACATCCCATGTCACGTACCCATCGACCACTTTTCCGCCCTTAGTTTTTGGTTTTCATTTTTATTCGTGCATTACCGGTCTCCCATCGCTGCGAACTCCATTCACGATGTGATGTGATAAGTCGACGCCCACCGCCACGCCCTCTTCCGACGTGCACACAGGAAGGGAGATATGCCCGACTATGGCGTGTGGCCCCGTGCAATATGGGCGCCTTTCCATACAGCGTACATTGCTCTGTACAACGGTAGGTAGAATGAACGGTAAACGTTTCTTTGAATTTGTTTTCGATGACGGAAGCGAAATTGGCATCGCGAATAATTATTGGCGTCGGAAGTAGAAAACATGGAATCACACAGATTAAAGTGGAGACATCTTCACAAGTTCGTAAACCGAAAGCTTCAGAGCGAATGTAAACAGGCCTACATTGTTGTCGACTATCTCGGTCAAGTATTCAGCACTGTGTTTCAGGCACCAGCGAATCAGCACGCTCAGTTACTCTGGTTAAACCAGAGTAATTAGTGCTGCTAATTGACCTCTTAAGTATTCTTAATGCATAAATTAGTATTCGTAATTAATCTGTTAGGAATAAAACCAGATATAGTGCATGACAACGCTGATGTAGATCTATACACAAGTGTGCACGTTATACGCTTTTATTCATCTATATATAATTCCCCAAGTTCGAAAATTGAAAAAAAGGTGCCTCCTAAACGTGAGTTAAGGGGTCTAAATGCATACCTTTATATCGTAGAATGCGGCTCGTCAAACATAATCTTAATAGTTTATGGATACCAACTAGACGTCAATATATAGCTGTGAATGGATCCCCTTGATTATAGACGTCTACAAGATTATTGATACAACCAATGAGCGGTCACAGGTCAAGCTTCTGCTGATATTCGCGAACAGTTACCGAAAACTGCATACAACCAGCAGGTGAGAAGATCTTCGTGCTTTCAAAAAGACAATAAAAAGCCTCGCAAATAAAGCCGAACCGAATAGCTGCACGTTTCCCATGCAAAAGACGACATTCGTTGTGAGCATGCTACAAAAAATAAAAAGCGAATCATTGTGCAAAAGTTGAAGTTTACAAACCTGAAGTGTGACTGTGTAGTATAGCCCACCTGGTAATTTTGAGTTTGCAAGAGCTGGGAAAATTGACGGGATTCAAAGAGGGCTGGAGAAGTAGAGAAGGGAGGGGCCATTAAAAAGGTGGACCGTCCGAGAAGTTTCCCACAATGACCAACGGTCAGCGTCGGCGGCCGACCGTTAGCGCCCGCGTCCCCGTGAATGCTGTCAATCAAACTTGAGACTTTTTATGACAGCCCCATTCTCCGACGGTGCAAACAGGCTCCACGATTGTGAGGGCAGCGCCTGCGACAGCTGATGTCGACTAAAAAAATATATTTTTTGTCGGTACAATTATTCATTTTACACTCGTAAGTGCATTCTCACAACCGCCAAGCTGGCCGGACAAAGAGGGAAGGGTACAAAAGGCATCAAAGACCTGCGGTCTTTTTTTTTAAGACTCCACAAAAGCGCTACTGACAATTCTTACGGGCCACAGGCTTGAACGAAACGTTGTAAATAGTGCAGTGCGTGCGAGTGATTGTATGTGTTATGTGACTGTTATGCGTGTATGCAACTGCATGTGTTGTGTGTTTATCATTGTATATATCAATGTCATCACCTGGCACCTGGAGTAGCCTGTCAGGTGAAACAGCAGGCAGACTTCTCCAGCTACAAATTAAAATAATTCTCTCTCTCTGCGCTCTTCGAAACCAAATCACGTGAATGCTCTTATACACAAAAACGAACTTTTCCATGTCGACGGCGAGTTCTATACTATGAAACATAGCTTATATAATAATGGTCAACTATCTGGATCCCACAGACGCGCTACCTAACTGCAGAGGAGGCGTAAGAAATTTTTCGCGAGTGAAAGAAAGATTTTAGCGAGGTACGCGATGCAAAGATTCCATTGAACTTCAAACGCCGAGATGACACAGAACAGAAAATGGCTGTGCTACAACAAAATTGCTGCAAAATATGGTTCAATCAGCAACAGAGAACCTACGGTGTTGCAGAGGCGTTCTGTTGACGCTTCAGAATTGGTATAGCAATGCTTAGACAGAGGTGTTGCATAGCTGCTTGATAGAGGGGCGTTACGCCGACGCACCATAACTTCTGTAGAGGTGTTGCAGCAGTAACACAGAGGTGCTACGAGAGTATTCACAAGGGTGCCACAAAAATACCACAGGAGAACTTCATAGCTGCTGCGTGGATACTAAAGGAGTCCGAAATGTGGGTGCCACATGGGTGCTAAAAATGCTACGGGGTGTTGGACAAGCGTTACAAGGATGTCTTGGGGACGTTACAGAACTGTCTAACGAGGTCACAAAAACGGTAAATCTGCATGATCTGCGAAATCCCGTGAGGTTGCAAGAGCTTTACAAAGGGAAATCGACATACATCCATTTCTAGCCTGAACCTACGAAAAATACGGAAGACTTCTCAAAAACAAAGATTCTACACCATGGCATGCCTAGGGACAGACGCGAAGAGCTCTTTTTTTTTTTTCGAGAAATACACATGGATGTTTTGTCAATTCGTCCACACAAGCGAGTGGTGGTCGACTTCTCTTTCCTGCGGGCATACGTGGTCCCTAGAGACATGTTGCAAACTGCCACAGAGTCTAGAGATGTCAGAGATGCCACGGGGACTTGTCTGGAGATGCCACAGCAACTCAGCGGATCTGCTCCGAACAGCTTGCCCAGACCGTCGCTCCGGCCTCTTTAACGAGGTCCGAACCAGTGGCGCAAAAAAGAACTCCGGCTTGTTGCGAAGCCACAGCCCCCGACTTCCTCCCTCCCAGCCTCCCTAAACCCCTTCATCCCCTCTAGGGGTCCTCCCACGCTGGCGCTTCCCGTAGCGCTTTGTTGTCCTCCCTAATACACGCGTCCCACTGAGCTGGCAAAGGGACAATCCTCTTCGAGGTGCCGCCGAGTAGTCAATTAGGGAGGATTTGCAGGCACACGCTTAGCTCGATCTGAAGCCACGTTGCACGTCCGACCCCTCAGTTCCAACACGCGCCACCATTGTTTCTCTCACGCTTTGTTTGTTTTTTGTATTTCTTATTCTTCCTCTGTCGGTGCCAGTACCAACGTATAACATCGCAAGCGTGCACAAGCCGGCATGCGCGGCTGTGTAAACAGGACTTACGCTCGCGAGATTGCACGCGCGCTCCCTGACGGATGTCCCCCCAACCAGGAATTATCTACAGGCAAGACTTAACGCCAACAAGACCGGTAAAAATAACAAGAAGAGACAATTCCCTGAGCGTATTTTCACTCAGTGTTTCCCGATTCTCGCTGGTATTTATTTTATTGATGCATTCGTTGTCACTTTTATATACTCCTATTTCCTTGTGAGAAGATCCATTTTCCTCTCGCTAAATGTCGACATTTTGCGCCAATATCTCATGGTCGGGAATCCCGTCAACTTCTCTTCCCAGCAGCTTTTATAACATGGCCTTACATTTTTTACCGTTAATTGTGTTTTCGGTTTGCTGCGTAACCACTAAGAACTTAAAATTGAATATGAATATGACAAAAACTTTAGCCTTGCACCAAACTGTGCGGGAAAGAACGCTAATAAACTGAACCGAACCTAACACTCAACGTTTGCATGGTTCCTGAACTTTTGCGACATAAATGCTTCCTTTGAAATGTCCTTATATAGGAAAACCTTTTGACACAGTGTACCGTATTGTAAGAAACCATTAAGTTAATCAATAGTAAAGTTTGGCCTTTCGACGAGTGAATCCAATGCCAGATATACGTTATCTATCCCCAGTCTGCTCAGCTTCACGAACTGCACATGCACGGAGCTAAACACACCCTCGTAATCAGCTTAGGCGTAGGTTATCAAAAAAAAAAATCTCGCCGTAAATTGTTTTTCGCCCTAGAGGGTAATTTGACGATGATTACACTTTTCATACAGTTTTGTAGCTGGCCATATTCAACTTTCTCTCAAAACGGCGTATTACTATGTATTATTAAAGGTCCCTTTGGAGGCCTTCAATAATACATAGTAATACGCCGTTTTAAAGTTAAAGGCCTCCAAAGGGGCCTTTAAGAGTATTATTAAAAAAATATAACACATGTCCTTCCCACAACATTATTTGTTTTTAAGGTGTACGAAGATCATGTGCTCGCAAGTTGCGCCAATTAAATGCGTAGGGTCTAAGGCTCGTACGTGTATTATAACGTTGAAAAGCAATGATGTTTTCTATATCGTAAGCCAATGATTGCAAATAAAGGGAGCCCGCAGGACAACTTTATTTAAAAAGACGGACATTCCTGATTCCCTTATCCTAGTTTTACTTATCTGGACTTCGCCATCATATATGAAAATACCAGCGCCGTTTTCATTATTCTCAATGTTCGACGCAAGTTCAGCAGTTTCATCGTTTGTAATTGTATCTTCAAGTGCAATGGCGGTAAGGCAAGTGAAGAGCGAAACGAGGCGTATAATGCTCACCAGTTGTTGACTTGGAGGATGGTGAGTCCGGTGTCCTGGGCCAGCTGCTTTTTCTGGTCTTCAGAGGGATACGGATGCTGCATGAGAAAAAAAGAGAGAGAGAGATAACGTTGTTAGGGGACATAGAAGAATGTTACTATGGGACGATGCTCACGGTCCAAACAAAGTACGAGTGCCAATTATAGCCCCCATTGCATGGGTGGACGAAACATGAAATGAAGGGCTCGTTTCATGGCGTTGAGGGCTCCTGGCTGCATTGGCGTAAATCCAGAACAGTTCTCAACGAAAGAGGCGGGGGGGGGGGGGGGGGGGAGACACGCATTTCGTTTTGGCGAGCATATTGTCAATATAAATATGGTTCTAATTATTCTGTGAAATATATGAGCAAAATGAACACAACTTCCCAATTTACGTCATTGCATCGTTCTATTGAGTCTTCTCCGAAACGCTAAGTGATATTGAACGCAGATAATACAATACATGAACATTGAAAAAAAAAAGTTGAGGGTGCTATACTCAATTGTCAGCCAATTCAGATTTACGATGATCAAAAGTACCTTGACCACAACCTTCCCCCGCGTGAATTACGCTATAGTGCCTGGCTATCATCCGAAGTTGCCGCCCAGTGTGCCAAAAAGGTCAAAAGAGCGCGCTGCACGTCAAGTCACTACCATTGTAGGTACAAAGAGGGCGCTACATGTCAATTTCATACCAAAATAGGTTAGTGGAAAGGGGGGGGGGCGTCCTAAGCGTCCTTAAGAAGCGACACTTTATCACGCATTGTTCTAATAAGCTGTGCCATCATTTTGACAACATACGACACTTGTACAACACACCGAGAAAGTGCTCATGTAACGCCGTGCTTCAGAAGTAAAAACCGTTTTTTTCTTTGTCAGTGCACTTCGAAGAAGTATGGGGTTAATTTAAAGATCTTCCGATGTTTTCCCATGCGCGAACAGTACAAAGCAGTGTGGAAGGTTCTCTTGACTCAGTCCATGATTTTCCATTTCGTTTCACCACAAAACAAGGCAAGTCAGTTGTACGAAATTTAACAACGGCGGATCGTACGCATAAAAAGGACAATCGAACGCGCCTATTAACGACTATTACGGATCTGAAACCTCGAAGCGGATCTGAAACCCCGAAGCGACTATAAGACGCAGTCTTATAGAAAGCCCAGCGGACAATGGGAGTCCAAAGCGGCTGCTGCTTTAACTTGGCGTGGGGGACGGGGCGATTCAAATAGCAATGGAAGCAAAGCATCCGTAGGGACACGTCACTTCAAATCCTTCCGCCGCACCTCTAAGCCTCAATAATAAGGCATAAGACCGCGTCAAAAAAAAACCGCAAAGCCTAAACGGCAACCCGAGTCTCAATGGCGCTTCCCAGTCAGTCTAAACGGCGATCTTAAGCCTAAAGCCCACGTGGCTAAGCCTAACTCCGGGAACCGTGGTACCACGGCCCTGGTTCCGCGAACTCGTACAATACAGCGAGACAGGGTAAAATAAAAACAGTCGCACGCCGTTCCTGCTTCTTCTTTGCAATCGTCTCGGTTCCGTTCACAAGCCCAACCCTGCCATCAACCCCGCGGCCTCAAGCGAGCGATTTTTCTTTGTATGCGAAGATTAGGCATTCTTGAGGCGCTCCGCGTTCTTGTTTTGAATTCTCTGGGCCGGGGTCGCACACGCGTCTATTTCCTCCTGTCGCGATTTGTTGTATCATTCACCTGTTTTTTTTTTCACTGTTCTTTTTATGAATAAGCCAAAGATGCACAGCCATCGAGTACGAAGTCGGGGTGGGGGACAATACATAAAGAAGTAGCAGGGACGGAGAGGGGGTTGAGGAAAAGTTTCTACTTTGAACGGTTGGAAGTCAAGAAAAGTGAACCCAAGCGTACGAAGAGATCAAATTTAGGTCCGGCTAAAGCTTGGATAGCTGACCGACCGCGTGCAAACGAAATCGCGCTGCAAAGCGTTCGAAAATGCGAAAATAGAAAACAGAATGAAAGCGAGAAAGCGGAGTCTGAGAAATCGTTGATGCGGAACGAGGAGGAGGAGGCTAGCGAGAGCTGATCTTCGGATATCTGCAGACGCATGCGCATTCGAAAACGGTGGACGCGTACGAAGCGGGGTGCGGAGCAGGGGGCGCTGCTAGCGCAGGGTGGAGGGCTCCGGAGCGGCGAAAAGTGCCAAGCGAGAAATTTAAAGAGACAGGATCTAAATATATGCAGATGGGAAAGATGCGAGAAGGGTCAGACTGAGTTTGGAGGTGGGGGATGGTGGCGCAGGGTGGTATAAGCGACAAAGTGGTTGCTGCAAAGGTGAACGGCAGAGGGGTTTTGCCACGCTGTGGGGTTCCTCCTAAAGGGAACATCAAGAGCAGAAGCGAGAGAGGCCGGGGGGGGGGGGGGGTTAAGGGACAAAAGAATATATGGGGGGGAGGCACAAAGTACAGTGTGAGGGGGCAGGAAGGGGGTGTAGTGTCAGAGTAGAGGAGGAAAGACGTGGCAGAAAAACAAAATGGAACATTCATGTCTCAAGCGATAAATCTCGTCAGCGTCAAACGGAGCGTTGCATGCGGGATACAAAATGCACACCGCTAGTAACGCGAGTTGTCAATGGGGGGCCCCACTGTCGGCCATGCTGCGCGAGGTTCTCATTTCTTTCCCCCCCTTTTTTTTGCAGACGGAGAGGGGGGTACCCACGACCTATGCAGGTAGACGTAGAGGGAAGTGGAGAGGTGAGGAGGGTCGTATTCTGCAGTGGGGGCTAAGCTGACCAGGTTAAGCACAGGGGGCACCACCGGGGGCTGTCGCAGTGAGGAGGTCCGTGGAGAAAGGGGAGAAACATTGATGTGTGTAGGTAGATTCTTTTTTCGCACGCAAGTTTGCAGATGTGTGGCGCAGCTATCCGCGAGTAGTTTCCGAAAGTGCGGTCGCCTTGTACACAGTGCAACGCAGTGGAGGCCCTTGGAAAGGGCCCGAACAAGAGAGCGGTCGGGGATAGGGGGTTCGGGAGTTGGCAACGGGTGTCCCGAAAAGAACAGAGGGGGCGGATAAAGAGCTGAAACGAGGGGCGGACAGAAAAGAACGGGGCCAATGTAGGGGTGGCAACCCCGAAATTTGCATCTATTGTCAGCGTCCCTATACGTGTCTCGTACGTCGCCTCACACCTTTTGGATTGCGGGGTCGTATCTTTCTCGTCAGCGGTGCGAGACGATGCCGTCCATCAGTCAGTCAGTCAGTCAGCCAGTCAGTCAGTCAAGCAGTCAGACTCCATCAGTCAAGACTGTTTTCGGATGCACAAGACCCCGCCCCATTTAAATAAGAAGCAAGAAAAAAAAAAGGGGGGGGGACAAAGAAATGCTGCTTTGGGTAGGTAAAGAGCACAGATGTTTATAAATGCTGAAAAGCCAGGGACACTAAGGCACGTGAAGGTCCACGATAACGGCGATGCTAACTCTAACCTTTCACAGATCCGTTCCAGGAGAAGACACATAAGCAAACAGAAGAAAGTCGTACAATCACTACTGACGGATCCAGAGTGGTTAAGAGGAGAAGAGGGGGCGTCCGGAGGTACTAGCCACCCTATCCCCTCGATTCGGGAGACCACAGCAGAAGGTCTACCATGTCCCCAATAATCTGACACCTCCGCACTCGGGAAAGTCCTCGGGAGACCTCTGACGACGACAAGGTTGAAGTTGAAGGAGGCCTTCCGTGAAATGGCAGCACGTCGCTTCGTAGATGGTCCTTTAACCAAGCTTATCCCACTCGTGCGATCCACAAGTGAGCATTAAATGCTGTACTTGCTAAGATTAGTGAACAAGAAAACCTCTCAAGATACCGTGCTCGCGTTCGGGCTGTAACCTTCGGGGAGGTAAGAAAAGCAACGACGAACACATCCGCATATGAGAGCAGACTTTCAGTGTACTTGAAGCATGCTTCAGGACTTCGCAGACTGGAAAACGGTCGTTGCACGACGCTTCAGGACATGTCGATTGATTTGTGGGGTTTAACGTCCCAAAACCACCATACGATTATGAGAGACGCCGTATATAGTGGAGGGCTCCGGAAATTTCTACCACCTGGGGTTCTTTAACGTGCACCCAAATCTGAGCACACGGGCCTACGACATTTCCGCCTCCATCGGAAATGCAGCCGCCGCAGCCGGGATTTGAACGCTTCACGACATGTCAGATGCCCTTGACATTTGTTGTCACGAATAGGGTGTATATGTTATTTCATTTTCACTGTTATTTCCTTTTGATAGCTCCACTTTTCAGCAATTTGCACTTTTTTTTTACTCTGCGAAAATCTTCAACACGCATATATAAGGTATTGAACTGTACCATGAGCCCCATACTTTTTACCTCATCCGGGGCCTGTGAGGTATAGAAAATAAGTAAATAATGAGATTAGAGGACGCTGGGTTCAGCGTTAGGTGGCGGAGAGTGCCATGAGCGTAATCTACGCATACGTGCCAATTACAGCGCCTTTTCCGAGTTGGCATGAGGCTCCACATGCTTAATTATTTATTTACAGGTACCTCAAAGACCCCAATGAGTGGGGTTTTACATGAGGGGTGTTGAAGCACGCAAATTACACAACTGATCAACAAACGCAAAAAAAGAAAACAAAAACTGCACGAGCGTATCACGAAAGGGTATCAAGCACGCTCTGTTAATAAAAAGCGTACAATGCCAACCAACGAAGCATACCAACGAAGCATACCAACGAAGCATAAAAAGCATACAATGCCAACCAAAGAAGCAGATAACACCACTAAGGATAATCGCATACATGACACAAACATAATCAGTACAGAAGTTTTTCAACGGCAGCTTTGAACTGAGTCGGGTTTGTTTTGGTGACGACACTTTCAGGAAGGCTGTTCCATTCGATGGCTGTCAGAACAGGAAATGAATTTAGATAGGCGGTCGTGCGTGCACGAGGTGGGTATACTGCTTTTGAGTGGTTGAGGCGATTCGATGGGTGGTGAGCAGTTTTTATGTGGAGGCTTTCGCATGATAACGAGTTGTAGAATTTGTGGAAGAGGCAAAATCGTGCTACTGTACGTCGTGTTTTGAGACTTGGCAATTTAGCTTTACGTTTAAGAAGTGTTACGCTTGTGTGGTATGAATAATAGGAAAAGATGAATCTGGCCGCACAGTTCTGAACGGATTCAAGGATGGTACTTGAGTTAGCTTGTGGTAAGTCCCAGACTGCACACGCGAATTCCAGCTTTGGGCGAACAAGCGTTTCGTAGGCCAATAATTTAACTGTGGACGGAGCCAGGTTAATGTTACGTCGGAGGAAGCCCAACGCGCGATTCGCGTCACTGGTAATGCGATTTATGTGGGATGACCATGTAAGGTCATGAGAAATAAGAAGACCTAGATATTTAGTGGACGAGACAGGAAATATAGCGGAGCCACTTAAGAAATATTTGTACGTGGAATAGGAGTGACGCCTGTGGAATGACATGATGGATGTTTTGTGAACGTTTAGCACCATGAGCCATTTGTTGCACCATTCGTCTATCTTCCTTAGGTCTTGCTGGAGTGCTACGTTATCACTGGGATCGATAATGGGGCGATAAATGACGCAGTCGTCCACGAACAACCGAATGCTTGAAGAAATATTGTCTGGTAGGTCGTTGATGTATATGAGAAAAAGTAAGGGCCCGAGGACCGTCCCTTGAGGAACACCTGATAGAACAGGAGATAAGGATGAAGAACTGTTGTTAGCGTAGACGAACTGCTGTCGGTTAGTTAAAAAGTTTGAAAGCCATGCAAATACATGTTCGTCAAGGTTTAAATGTGAAAGTTTAGATAGCAAACGCTTGTGGGGAACTTTGTCGAAGGCCTTCTCGGAATCTATGAAAATAGCATCGACGGGGACGTTAATGTCTAATTTAGAATTAATGTCACTTAGGAAGAGTGCCAATTGAGTGTCGCAGGAGAGACCTTTTTGGAAGCCATGTTGATTGGGATGAAAGAAATTTGCGGATTTCAGAAAGCTAGCTATGTGCGTGTAAATGATATGTTCCATTATTTTAGAGCAAACACATGTTAGAGAGATTGGACGAAACGCGTTATCTGAGGCTTTCTTGGGGACAGGTACCACTTTTCCTGTTTTCCAATCTTGGGGAACAGAACCTGTTGAGAGGGACTGCTGGAAGATATGGCTAAGAATGATGCTAGAGAGGTGTTTGGTGTTTTTAAGAATGTTTGCATTTATGCCGTCAACGCCTGAGGCCAAAGATAGCTTCAGGGAGTCAATGACGTTTGAGATACCGTGTGGTTGGAATGTAATGCTGGGCATGATGAAGTGCAATTTAGTAGAAAGGGACACAGGGCCGTCGTTAAGGTTAACGCTGACGATTACACGTCACAAGTTTTGGCGATCAGTGACTTCACAGGGTGACATCACCCCATGATGTTTCTATTCAAGGTCCGTGTTCATTTCGTCAGCCGGGTGTGTGACGCTCACACAAAACGTCTCCATGAACAGTAAATAAACGCGAACAGACAAAGACGTAGAAGAGTACTGATACGGGCAGAGCTCTACTACGAATTGATATTTCATTTTCGCACGACGAGCAAACGGAAATAACACTAACATAAATAACATTTCGTGGATTCACATGGTTGAACCGAACACGTGTGAATTCCACGATGTGAATCCACGAAATTTTCTTTCTGCTCGTGTCATTTCCGCTCGCTCGATATATATTTATATCGGTACGTGCGAAAACGAAAGATCTGAGTTGAAAGTAGCGCTCTGTCCATGTAGGTACTCTTCTGCGTCCTTGTCTATTCGCGCTTACTCGCACTTCATGTATACGCAAACCAACTAGCCCACGACCGTGTTTTACCGAAACGTCTCTATTTAATAACTACATATCGTTTGAAGCATAACTGTAGCTTGCGCGTGTCACGTTGCGTTAACCTATCCTCATTGGTCGCAGTGAAGCAGCCCTGCGTGCGAGGTGGCCGTGTCCTACTGAAATTTTCCTGTAACGTTTGTTGCCAAGTCACCCTCGCAATATACAGTATATACAATATGCATTCACTTTTCGCGTTCGATGAGACACCCAGGACCTTCGCCTTAATAATGGTGCTCGCGAGGCGACAAAAGAGCGATCGACACAACGAAAACCGCAGTGTTCTCTTAGGTTGGGCTCAGTAAAAAATAAAACAGAAGGAGCGAAAAACAAAAAAAGAAACGATTGAGGGGAAACCTGAGCGCGGATCATGAAAGTTGCGCGGAGTGTGACACCGTGCCGATAATAATAACGGGTGCCTTGTCTGCCTGACGAGGAACACGAGAGAGGAGCTGTATAACTGCTCGAGTCTCCGCATGGGGGCGGGAACTCCGCGTGACAGCTTGTCACCGGGCTTGTAACGACCGCGGGCCGGCCGCCCATGCGAAGCTGCATAATAACTTGGCTCGTCGTGGGTGCTGGAATCATGAATGGGAGAGAGGGAAAGTAAGACTGGTGTTCACGCTGTCGTTGCCAAAGAAAAATGACAAAAAAAGAAAGTTTCGGCACAAGAGAGACAGAAATATCACGAATTCGCAAGTCTAGAGAGAGAACTCGCGCCTCTCATGCGAGAAAAAATGGGGGACAGTGGTGATACGTAGAAGACAATTGGGAGAGGAGGAGGGAAGTGTCGTCAAAAAAGCGTTGCGAGTGAATCTTGAGAGAGGGTGTTCGGGAAACGAGAATGATGCTGAAAAAAAAAAAGAGAAAGAACGCGATATAGGGAGACGATGAGCTATTGGTGGCGCTGACGCCGCGACTGAAGCCTCGTTCAGTGACGTCATCACACTGGAAAGAGGAGCTATGAAAACGAAGGAGAAGATAAAGGCAAGCGGAAAAAACGCGCGTCAGGGCCACGATAATGAGACTGCCATTTCGACCACGTCGATGCTCCTCCTGTCTTCAACCCACCATTCTTTATTTTATATTTTATCTGAGAGCAAGTTTATCCATGAGTTTATCCAGAATTTCGATACAGGAGGGCTTACCAGAGCGTGGAAGACGGCTTATGGATTAGTAACTGTATGCTAATCACTTAGCCATGTTTATAGCTGCTGTTAAGAAAAAACTAGCCAATGTTTAGCCCAATGTTTCATCAAAACTCCTCCGCTAACTAGTGCTGGCACAATTCGAGTCAGTATGGTAGTTGAGTTTTGTCAGAGATATTGATTATACTTCAAATAATATTTTTCGGGTTTCAGCGTCCCAAACCGCGATATGATTAAGACAGACGCCGTAGTGGAGGGCTCCGCTAATTTCAACCACCTATATCTGAGCACGCGGGCCCCAAGCATTTTCGCCTCCACCGAAAATACTTCGTTACACGACGTGGGTGAACCAAGAGAAACAAATTAGAAGGACACACACAAAAGCGGCGGTTGAGAAGGGGAGTAAGGGGTAGGGAGGGGGTGGGGGGGACTAGAGTGAGCAAATCAACGTTACGATTTACGATCGCGCATGCGCAGTCGTGAGCACCGAGGCGAGCGAGCAAGTTCAACCCCTCCTCCTCCTCCTCCTCCTCGGTGGCGAGCATAAATCAACCGTATCGTTGCGCTCGAATGCCGGTTACGCGACCGTTACTGCGACTCGCCGCCAGACATTGAACCCTGCAGCATGGCGAGCGAGCGATAGACGCGACACACAGCGGGGAAACGGGAGGTGGCCGGGACAGTGCTGCCCCTCAGCGGGAAAGACACTGCTGCCCCTCAGCGGGAAAGTGGGCGGGGCTATTGTAGTACGTACTGATTGATTGATTGATATGTTGGGTTTAACGTCTCAAAACCACCATTTGATTATGAGAGACGCCGTAGTGGAGGGCTCCAGAAATTTCGACCACCCGGGGGGGAGGGGGGGGGGGGGGGTTCTTTAACGTGCACCCAAATCTGAGCACACGGGCCTACAACATTTCCGCCTCCATCGGAAATGCAGCCGCCGCAGCCGCGATTCGATCCCACGACTGCGGGTCAGCAGCCGAGTACCTTAACCACTAGACCACAGCGGCGGGGCGTAGCGCGTACTCGCAGTAACTGTGCTGACCTGCACTGAATTTTCTTGTACACGCCTGATGCCTTCCACATTTTTTTCTTTGCTTGTTTGCTTGCTCGTTTGGGTGCCTGTTTGTTTGTTCGGTGGTTGGTATAACAAGTCACGAGAGACAGAAGTCCTTGTAGCGCGCATATGTGACTCTTGATTGCGTTTAGCACCGAAACAAGTACACCGAAGTCAATAAAATAGAACAACCCTGGGGTCGATTCGATTAGTGAACCTTTTTCTGTTTTTATGAATGAAGACACTCCGGTTGTCAACGAAAAAAGCCACAGTTTCGCCAAAAGGGCGAAGCAATGAATGCGATAGCAACATATTCGAATGTTTTACGAAGCAAGGCCAGCATCCCGGATCTCACGTTACTCTACAAAACGCTGGTGTAACGCGGTCACTCCGGGTACACTTGTGGCGCCGTTTTTTCGCGTTGAGAACGCAGCCCGTATAGAAGCCTCCTGCCCTTGTTCGCTCACGAGATAAGCGCGCGCGCGTAGACGACCCCGGCCGATAAGGCGATGTTCCATCGCTAATGGAGGAGGCTAGCGCATCCTTCCCCGTACATACATACATACATGCATGCATACGTACATACGTACATACATACATACATACATACACACACACACATACATACACACACACACATACATACATACATACATACATACATACATACATACATACATACATACATACATACGCACATACGCACATACATACATACATACATACATACATACATACATACATACATACATACATACATACATACATACATACATACATGCCTACATACATGCCTACATACATGCCTACATACATACATACATACATACATACATACATACATACATACATACATACATACATACATACATACATACATACATACATACATACATACATACATACATGCATGCCTACATACATACATACATACATACATACATACATACATACATACATACATACATACATACATACATACATACATACATACATACATACATACATATACGTGAATGACGGCGGCGACGACAACGGCAAAAACTAGTCGAGACTCGCCATATCAGTGTTATCGCAATAAAAAAATATCTCAGCGGCCGCTTAAGAAGTCTCTTCTTTGCTGAGGCGATGTATTTCAGGCAGAATGTATTTCTGCAGAAAGCCCGTCGTAGAAAAAAAAAAACCCCGCGAATACATCACAGCGTGACGTAGCCACGAGAACCTATATTCCCGCCCTAAACACGTATACACACGTCATCAAAGCGATAACGCCGTCACGTGACGTCAGGGACACACAAAGTATAATCGCGACAGTATAATCGCAAGGTAACATGCGTCCGTTTAATAACGACATCGCTTCGGCGTGATGGGGCCTATTTGCTTGAACAACACAGGAACGAGCGTGTCATGTACGCGTAACACATACAACATGAGATCGCAAAGTTATCGCAAAATTTATCATCGTATTCCAACTCTTAGCGAGGCACTTAGTTTTAAGCCTTCTTACGTTATCATCTAGGATCCTAATAAATTTGGTGATATGTCACGTCTAACCAAAACATGCAGCGATTCATTTATTCCCAGAACACCAGTAGATTGAAACCGCCATCCCGGTACTGTGGTCATCTTGACCGATCATCACTTGTTTGGTTCTGCACTAATAAGCGTTATATACACGCCCACACTTACATTTCGTAGAAGTGTGGCAGCTTGGACTAGTTGGTATGGCACGACGATATATAGTTATAGCGCGAGAACAAAACGACGACACAGAGACAAGAAGGACGTGCCTTTCGTGTCTTTCGTGTCCTTCTTGTCTCTGTATCGTCGTTTTGTTCTCGCGCTATAACTATCGTCGTTACTTTTCGTGTTTGTACACAATGTTTATATTTTGTTCTTTTTTATCTTTTTATTTATTTTTATTATTAGCTAACATTGTATGAGTAAAAAATCGTGTTTACCCCCCCCCCCTCCCTAATGCCTTTGACTTGAAGAGTATTAAAAAAAAAAGTTCGCGTCTTATCACGCCGGCGCTCTGCAGCATCTGTTTCGGTGACTTCAGTGCGAGCCGTTCACAGCACGAGCCCATGGAACCACACCGCGAGCTTTTGAGAACAGCAGATAACACAAACCACCCACGAGGAAAGCTTGCACAACAGCGGTCGTCAACGCTGTCGCAACAAGCCCAGGCCTTGAACTGCGTGTTGGTGGTCGGTGAGGAATGGAACGGGGGAAAACCCCCCCCTGGCGCGTGCGCTTTTGAGACTTTCGCGAGATGTGTGCACGGTATACGCAGCGTGTCGAAGGACTTCGATTATCGATAGGCAGTATATAGCTCCTCTCATTCCCAAACGAGCGGTATATATGGGCGTACACGTTTTACGACTTTTATAATGATAAAAAAAAAAAAAACTTGCGGTATGCACGATTTCAGGTTACCCGTGCATGCCCCAAGACCAATAAGAAAAGAGCCGAGATGTTCAAAAGCATGTCTCGGAAGGAGGAGGCATTGCGCAAGCTTCATTTGCGTGTACGCCCGCGCGGGGGGGGGGGGGGGGGGGGTCCCGTTAACGACCTGACCTGACAGTTTTACGGCTTGTTTCTTCTGCCAGGATAACCCCTGTAGTGGCGTTGTAGTAAACCTCGCAAGAGGGAGGGCAGAAGATTGCAGCGCGAGATAGGCTATACACTGCCCGCAGCAGTGGTGTGGCGGTAGAAGTGCTCGGATGCCGACCCGGAGGTCTCGGGTTCGATCCTCACCCACGACGGTCGCGTTCCGGTGGAGGAGAAATCCTGGAGGCGCACGCACTGTGCGATGGTCGGTGGTCGAAATTTTCGGAGCCCTCCACCCCGGCATCCTTCCTAATCATATCGTGGTTTGTCACGTAAAACTTCATATAATATTCAGGTATCTTACGTTGTCTTAATGTTAGCGATCAAGTTTGCGGCGCTATACGGCCGCGCTGAGCGCTATCAGTCAGCAGGCATTGCTATGCAGCGTTGTTATTCTTGGCCAAGCAGAAAAAAAAAGAAATATGACAAAACCGTGCATGTAACTGCCCTAAATGTGTTGCTTTTAGAATCGCTACCAGAGGGGAGCACCCACTGGTTGCTGCCGACTGTGCGCAGCTACAATGCGTAATATTAATATGTGGGGTTTAACATCTCCAAACCACCATATGATTATGAGACGCCGCAGTGAAGGGCTCCGGAAATTTTGAGCACCTGGAGTTTTTTTTTTTTTTAACGTGCACATAAATCTAAGCACACAGCAGTTTCGCCTCCATCGAAAATGCAGCCGCCGGAATTCGATACCGCGACCTGCGGGTTAGCGCGAAGCTACAACGCACGTTATTATCTGCAAACATGCGCGTAAGTGTTGTGTGTCAATAGGGGGTTTTAGGTTGTACGTATGCTTCTTTACGTTACCGTGTTACCGGATACCCCGGACAGAATATGCGCATGCGCGGGTCTTTACGGAACGTAAACCTTTACGTTTCCCGCTGGATCGGGTTTAAAAGTTTAATTACGTTTCCCGCAATATAGCCTTTACGTTTTTAGCCTTATCTCGCAAATCCACCTTCGTTCGTTAGAAACTCGAGGCATCCGCATTGCGGGGACTCGAACCGTTGAGTTGAAATAAGCAGATGTAGCCGAAGTGCGAGTGCCAATGGTCATTACATTGCTTCAGCCGGATTACCAAAGCTAGAATGGTCTATAGGACATAAACGCCGTCAACGTGCGAATTCCCGACAAGCTGAATAGGTGGCGCCATCTAGCGGGGCAATAGTGAACCAGGTAATCACAAAATTGTTATTGCAGAAACATCGTGCATTGTACGTCTGATGCGAAAAAAGCGCAGCAGCGTTATTACAAATGAGTTACCTTTTCAATCATTTTCACCTCAAAAACATTACGCGTAAGCCAACGTGTTCATGACTGTGGTTGCATGAAGTGTCAAGATGTCGTCACCATAGTTGCAGTAGCCTTGCATCTTTCACTTTTTTGCGCATGCGAGGATACTGTACGCAATAAAAGAACGTCTCGTGATTTCGCCACAACGGTGTTTCAATCATATGTAAGTTAAATGCAGTTTATATGCAGTTAGCATCGCCATTTATGGTTTGCGAAAACGTAAAGGTATACGCGTTTACGTACGTACGTGAACGTTTACGTATGAGGAGCTAAAACGTTGAAAGATATCCGTTCCGGTAAGAAGGTATACGCAAACCGGTATCCGGTAACACGATAACGTAAAGAACTATACGTGCAAGCTAAAACTCCCTAATATCAGCGCTTCGATTCATTTCACAGCATTTCGTTGAACTTCAGGACATTGCTTCGTCTGTATAACTGCATATTGCATATCTTTGTTGTATTTTGTTATATTTTTCTTGATGCACTTTGAAACTTGACTGCTTTGACTTTTTTAAATTCCTGCACAATTGTTCTTTGTTATATTCTACATCAGCCCGGTCTTGAATGACCAAAATGTGGTCTAAATTAATCAGATAAAATGAAGACTTTCGCATCGAACAATCTGATGATACTTGTGAGAGTAAGGGGCGGGGAGGGGGGGGGGGGTGCGAGGTGAAGTACGCACTAGAATGATCGCTAATATGTTAAATGATGACTAGTCAGCGCGGCTCTTCCGACCCAATTACAGCGCAAACTTAAGGGTTAGCCGAATGAATCGAAGACATGCTGATAGTTCTGCATGCGCTGTGCTTAAGTGCCCCGCCGAGAGCCAAGTCGTGTCATCGGTGATTTGGTCCACGTTGTCTGCTTGAAGGCTCTCTTTGTGATTCGTAATCGGCTATCCTAACACCTTTGCGGGCGTTTTCTCTTCGGAAAAGTTCAAGTCTCCGGATGGGACGACACGAGGCACGCTTCTTCCTCTTTTTCTTAGAAAAGGAAAAAAAAAAACCCGTTGAGACAATGGCCGTATAGGCGCAACTTATTTCACCCAGCAGGGCTCTTGCTCTGAGCGCGATTTATACGGAACGCAAAAGAAGAAGAAGAAAAAAAAAGCACTTCGTCGTGGATCATATACGGCATGAAGCTTGCCGAGACGGGCGTATACACTTGACACCATCTAGACATTTCGGCGAGGGGACATCATTATCGAGAATGAGGGAACGCGTCTGGTGTATAAAAAAATAATGAAGTAATACCGCGAGGCGGAGGTTGTAAGAGGGGAATGCTTCTCTGACTCCCTGCCCTACCGCCAGATTACTACCTACAAGAAAGAAAGAAAGAAAGAAAGAAAGAAAGAAAGAAAGAAAGAAAGAAAGAAAGAAAGAAAAAGGCCAGACTCTACCGAAGCGGCCTTTAAGAGACGCACCATCAGAAGTAAGCGGCAGAAAGGGAAAAAAAGAAATCTACGACGGCGTCTTGAATAGCGCGCACCCCTCCCCCCCCCCCCCCCCCCCCCACTGTGAGGCGACGAAGGCTCGATTAAAATGCAAATGCGATTTCTCCTTTTCGCGAAGAATATGATAATGAAGAAGAGGAGAGTCTCCTCCCGCCCCCAGTCGACATCGCCCTCCCCACCAGACTCCTTCCTTCTCTCTACGCCTCACTCCCAACCACTGAACGCCTCCATAATACTAACGCAATGCAATGGCTGCGCAGAAAGACCCACGACGACCATTTAGTTGTCGCGGGTCTTTCTGTAGTCCGTGAGCGTGTGGTCTCTGTAGTCTGTAAATAGTTTATATGGTTTATACAATCAGTACCAACTAGCCCAACTAAATGTATGAACTCAAAACTGCGCTCTGCTTTCATCGTGTTTGGGCGGCAGTGACGCTTACGTGTGATGCGTATGATCACTTAAATAAATAAAGGCTCAATCTTTAGGCTTGTTTGAAAGGTTTTAGCGGACACAGACCACTTAATGGGAAGAAACAAACGACACCTCATTATGTCCCCTTTTGTGTGTGCCTTTCTAAGGTGAAATACCAACCAAGTCATCTTCAGCTTTTGGCACCACTATTATCGACCGGGTGCATCCATTCACAATTGCCGTAATATCGACGCGCGAGCACGAGGTGGCATCGCAGATAATATTTTCAATTATCGACATTATCGGCCTGACCACGCCCATCGTCGGCACAAGGCCCCTCCATCACCAATTCTCCAATTTCTCCAATTAACCCCGTCCCGTGTTTTCTGCGGTCGCATATTCTTTTTTTAGAGTCGAAGCTCCTTAAGGCGTGGGCCTGTCCATCCTCCGTCGTTGTCGTACGTAGCCACCGGGATGGTAGATGGCGGTACTTGGAGTGTTCACTAGATGGACGCACGGATGGACGCATGGACGGACGGACGGACGGACACACAGACTAGCAGACGGACGGACGGACGCACGGACGCGCGGAGCGGGTATGTGCCACAGGGGATGGGAGACGGCGGCACTTAAAGTGTTCACTAGATGGACGCACGGATGGATGTATGGACGGACGGACGGACACACAGACTAGCAGACGGACGGACGGACGCACGGACGCGCGGAGCGGGTATGTGCCACAGGGGATGGGAGACGGCGGCACTTAAAGTGTTCACTAGATGGACGCACGGATGGATGTATGGACGGACGGACGGACGCACAGACTAGCAGGCGGACGGACGGATGCACGGACGCGCGGAGCGGGTATGTGCCACAGGGGATGCGAGTCGGCGGTACTTGGAGTGTTCACTAGATGGACGCACGGACGGACAGATGGACGGACGCGCGGCAGACGGATGGTCACGTGGACGGACGGAAGCAAGAACGAACGGACGGACGGACGGAAGCACAGACGCTTCGCCCTGCTTATCATCATTCACTCCGTGGATATGCTGTGATTTTTTTTTCCTTTTTTTTTTAAATAGGCAGTTTCAAATATCCCCAAATAAGAGAACTCGTGGTGTGCAATGCGCCCACGTGCACTGCCGCTCCAGGAAAGAATGTTCTTGAGAAATTCACGAGCATCGTTCCGCTAGCAAACTACCGTTTGTTTGTTTGTTTGTTTGTGTTTATTGGCACAAATGCAACTTCGGCTCTGCTTCGCCAAGACCAACGGGTTAGAGGGCAAACGTACGTTATACATTTCTGAGAGGCGCAAGTGAATCTTATTTCTAAAGTGAACGATACGGGTTTGACGGAGTGCTATATTATTTCTTGGAGTGTTTCTGTCACTGCAAATCTAAATATGGGCATTTGGACCGCGTTTCACAGCGTGCACATTGCAGCCGGGAAAAGGCGGCATGCATAAGCAATGGGAGGCAGGGCCAGGCAGCCGTTGTACGTGAATATACGTAACGCTAAGCACACATCCAGGCGGGGAGACCAACGGGAGATGCTGCGGGGAATGCTGGGGGAATCCTATCGTTGGCGGCGCGGAGCACCGGTTCGCGTGATGGTGCTTTCTTTCTGGAGCGAGCCCAGTGGAAATGGATTTGCGAAAAGTGGCGGGCGTGCCACGCAGCAGCAACACGCTTATAAGCCCTTTCCCAACCCGAACCACTCCTTCTCGCCAAAACCCATTTGCTTTTCGCACGCTCGCAGCCGTCGGTTTGTGTACACACGAAAACAGGAGGGCTTGGCGCATTAGTTTTTTTTTTTCTTAGTTGTCGTTTTGCTTGTTGTTTTTTATGGTTGTTGCTTGTGGTGCTTAAATCATCGCCTATATAGCTTCCTCCAGCCAATGAGCGTGAACCGTCGAAATCAGCTTTTTTTTTTTCTCGTTTTCCAACTATCAAAGGCAAATCGATAAGCAGTGCGTCAACAACAGTCGTGCTACAAGAGCATAATATTTTTATGGAAACAATAATTTCACTTTATTTCTTATGACAGCGAGCCATGGCAACTTAACCAATCCAACTATATCGGTTAAGCCAGCATTTTGGTTTTCTGATTACGTTCTATGCAACAAAGAAAAACGAGTTCGTGATAAGCTTGCATTGTCCGTGACATAAACGTAGAAACGCCAGTCTCACTTGTTACCCAATATCAGTCGGTCTTGCAACATGCTATCAATGCGCATCACTTATGTCACACACGCGCACACTCACACACACACACACACACACACGCACACACACACGCACGCACACACACACACACACACACACACACACACACACACACACACACACACACACACACACACACACACACTTTTTGCGTGCGTGCGTGTATACGTGCGTGTGTGTGCGCACGCACTGACCGCTTAGATGCTTAGATATGCGCACAGCTACAGGCAGCAGATAGCTTGCTATAGGCATTCGTTGCGACAGTCAAACTGCAAGTCCACGTACATTTCCCTATTTCATGCCATCAAAGCGAACGTCAGCCGTCAATGCGAAGTGGGTGTTCAGACTCGAACAGGCCATTAAGTTTGCGCGGGTTTTCTATCTCTTTCCTTTCTATTATTCTCCCTTTCCCCCACCCCAAGTGTAAGGTAGCCAACCGAGCCAAGCTTGGTTAACCTCCCTGTCTTTTCTCTCTATTTATCTCTCTCTCTCTCAGGAAGCGGGTATTTTTACACCAATCTCTCTCTCTCTTTCTGCAAGATATTCACTCTTCCATCTTGATCGCAATAAAGAACTGATCTCATCGCCATGAGATATCCTCGTAGCGTAACGGTTGTTGTGAAATAATAAACGCTTACGAACTACGAAACATCCACACTAATAACGCGAGAAGAAGGGCGGAAGGACGCGCTTACGAAAAATACAAAGGAATAGCTAAGCCTATGCTGTCATAAGTGCGCACGAAAGGCAGCTACATATTGCGAGATATTTACAGTGTACCATCGTACCGGAACCCAGATACGACTTGCAAGTACGAACATTACCACTTGGGTCATATCATGAGAAGGTATGGTATTTGTCCACCCGTGCATAAAATGTTGTAAGGGCTATCAGCATTAAAGTTTATGCTTCAGAGAAAATGCGCGAGCAACTAAACTAATTGAAATTTCGCCACCCTTTTCTCCCATAGGGCTTATCTATATGCGCCTGAACATTTCGCGACGTCTATAGGAGGTCCATGTATAGACCACACGTAGACATGTATACATGAAAACAAAAGTGATGTGCAATATATTCACTAAAAATGACATATGGATCAGACACGAAAAAATTACAGCATGAGAGACATGCACGAAAAAAAAATACCATACAAAATTGTACAATCATGAGTACGTCGGCACGTCTATAGGGACACAGTTAAGTGCCCCTTGTTACCAGTTTTGTGCAAAAATGTTCTGTAAGGTGTCTCCGAAGGCTACGCGCCGAATATGAACGTCTTTGAAGTGTAACAGTTTACAAGACGCCTCTATGTCGTCTGTGAGAATCAAACTACCTTTAGAGAAGTACAATGTTGGGCAAAGAAATAATAATCACAAGTGCTTCAAGAAAACGATAAAACTTTCTGACATTCGAAACGAGTGTGCCTGTGATTCACTATGTATATGAGATGTCTATCAGCAGTCCGTGAAACGCTTAAAATGGTATGTTCCACGCGAAAATCCCAAGAAAGCGCAGCTGTAAAACAACCAAGAGTGGAATTCAAATGAAAGGATGAGCAAGACCACATTGATCGATATACCCACGCAAACGAGCGACCAATTTCAGACCAAGGTAGTCCAGAAGACATCTTCAAAACGTGTACAAGCAGTTCAGATATTCGTAAGCAATTACTTGCGTAGCTTACTATAGAGTGGCCAGCTAGGCGAGTCGTATTCATAATAAAAAGGGAAAAATCTTTAAAAAACTGACCAATCTACATATCAACGTTTGCGCTGACAAACGACCAATGCTGCACTAAAAGCATTACGAAGGAATCTCCAAAGATACAAGACAAAACATTCTTACAGAAAAAAAAAACTGCGAACAGGATACGAGCAAGGCTTTCGAGAACGATGCAACAGAGTAAAGACCAATAAATGCACGCGCTAAGGATATAGTCGATCGGAAGAAGAAAAAAAAAGAACTGAACAGTCTCCATTCATTTTCGCGTTCCCATTCCTCCGGGGAGCGCGCAGAAAGGCAAATTCACTCTCGAGGCGAAGGTACGAACTGCACAAAAGGGCCGTAGCAATCGAAAACGGAAGAAAGGCAAACGTTGGAAGTTTTCGCGAGCACCAGCACAATCGAGGGAGGAAAGACAAACCAAGCAAGGAATGTTGGAAACAATCAATGCAAATGCGTAGGCAGGCACAAAAAGAGCAGCACAAAGCCGGTGTATAGCGTCGGCCATAGAGCGACATAGAGTGAACAGGGCCGCACGCTCTCTTGTTATGCAAATGCAGCGCTCGTTATCGTTGTGCGGGCGCGTGGGAGGGAGCGTGTAATCATTGTTGCCAAGCGTCTCGCGCCACCTCCATTTCCAGCCTACCCTCTCCTCTCTCATACTTCCCCAATCATACGCGCCTTCCACTCGCGGTCGACGATCTATTTCACGAGTCTGGGAGTTTCTTGTCTTTTCTTTTCGGCACCGCCACACTCTCTCCCTCGCACGTAGTTCCTGGCAAACGCGTACCCGGCGGTATTCGTGACAATCAGCAGCGCCCGTTGAGAGGTAAAAGTCTCTCCCCTTCTCTCATGCAAGCAACGGTAGCAGAATCAAATCGAAACAGCGAGAGAGAAAAGGAACAAAGAAGAAAAGACAAGAGCCCGAACGTATATCGGTCGGCAACAATGGGTCCGGAGAATGGAAATGGTCCGACGGTGAGTGGGAGAGCGGGTGGAAGAAGAGAGTGCGGAATAGTGGGGGCAGGCTTGCTGGAAACGAACGCCATCGCATATAATACGCAAATGCGGCGGCGCGAGTACGTATTTATACACCGCCGTATCGGCTTGCCGAGGGTACGCACGTACAGACACCACAGAACCGCGCGCGCGAGCGAGCACTCGGCGCCTCGTTTGCCCAACGTGCCTCGTCCTCCGTCCCCCAGCTCCCCCTTTTCCTCTCCATGCTCCCCCTACGCTGTCTTCCACTCGATTGCGTGGAACGCAAAAAAGAGCAATAGTGACGTGTATGCATGTGCAGTAGTAGGTGGCCGCGCGTATGCATACATTAAGGGAGCAGCAGCTGCGGATGGAATGCTGGGGACGGTCGGGAAGGATATCCCTGTGGCGTGTCTTGTGATCAGGAATGGTGGCGCCAGGAATAACTTAGGAAGTATGGTGGGGAAAATGGGAAACAGTTCTGCACAGAGACGCGTTGATTACTGAAGTATGAGCGTTTTCCGTCAGCCATCAGAATGTGAAATCAACACAACAGAGCATTAACCGCAAAAATTGACTGCTTCTTTCAGATCAGTTAGTCATTTTTGTGATAGCTTTGTGCTTAACTTATCGTAACATGTACAAGCGATTGTGTGTCTGTCTTCATTTGTCCCTGCGCAGTTAAGAGCTCGTATTTCAAGCATAATTTGTATTGTAAAGGTAAAAACAAAAAAAAGAAAGTGAAATAAAAGGTACCGCCTGCTGGCTGTGAAGGTTGAAAGTGAACCCACAACATTATTACGTAACGCGCAAGCGAATCAGCAATACGGTTGGCATCTTTTGCAGTTAAACAACAGCCTTGTTGTATTCAACAGGATGATGATGATGATGATTCAACAGGAGCCGGTAAGGGCAACAAGAAAGAAAAATACAACGAGGATTGACGGAGCTCGCCCCAATGGTTCCAGATTACCATCATTCTTGTCTAGATCAAATCAAACGCAGATGCGGTTATTTAGCGTACAACGCAGCGCGCAGTCAAGGGATGTTCGATAACGTACATTCAATAACGGCCCTAACGCTTTAAAAATACACTAATTTTAAGAACAGCACTGTGCTAAATTTCACTCTTCAGAGTAGCGCTAGAAGCACGAGTAGCAAAGTTTGAGCAAAAGGCTACAAATCGCAAGTCCCTAAGTGACTGTCAGATGCCGTATATTGGTGAAACATTTTAAGAGCCAAGGCAAAAAAAAAGTAGCAAAGTTCGTTTGGGTGAAGATAGTGAAGATACAAGAAGGGTATTCACCCCTCAGTACAAAGACCAGTTGTAAGAAGTAATACAGACATCTGTACACTGTAGACTTACTGTCGACCTCTAGACACCCAACGTACTATAGACATTTGAGAGACGTATAGCACGAAACGTATACCAGATGTCTGCAGCCATTACTGCCACGGTGCCTCTATTCATTAATTCAGTTCATTTCCTTTCTATATATTCGAGTCACGCCGAGGAAAGAGAAGAAAACGCGCAACGCACACACGAAGTTTGCGCAAGAGGGAACAACATAAATCACTAGCTTCCCTTAATTAATGGCACCTGTCCGGTAGGGACTCTCCCCGATTCTCTTCTTGACCTTGCTTTCAGGTTCCCTCGTCTCTGCTTCTTTCTTTTTCTTTTGCTCTTTTTACCTCAGTCAAGGTTTCTTTATGTTCGCCATCGGCAAAAGGTCTCAGCCCCAGTTGCCGTAAGCGAGCCTCGCTCACAGCAATTGCGCACAGCGGTGACCACTGTCCAACGTCGGGCCATTCAGCGCAACGTCCGCAGAGGGAGCGTCGGGAAAGGACTCATCGGAAGCGGACGCCGTATACACCAGCCGAGCTCAAAACGAACACACTTTCCTTAATACGGCGTCGGTAAGCTAAGAACGTAAGGTATTGGCTGGGGGATAGGTTGGAGGAAGGGGCCCTGCGAAAGTCGTCGTTAAGAGGTGTCAAGAAAGAACAGAGTTAGACGAGTCTTACATCGACTGAGGGAATGGGGAGACGCGGCGGCTAACTGCTCCCATAACGGCGCTCCCCGTGAGAAGCGAAAATGGCGCGGAAGAAAAAAAAAGACAGAGAAAGCTGAGAGTATATGGAAAACACGAAGGAAAAAAAAAACTAAGGAGGAGAAAGGGTGGTCGGCATTTTCCCCTATACAGCGTTCGCGCTTTTCCCCGCGAGCCTCTGAGTGTCCCTATTAGCTCCAATAAATCAGTCGCCCGGCTGTACGTAACAGCACCACTCCCTTCGTCTTTTCCCTCCTGAGCCCCGCGGGAAGGCCTTGCCGCGGCATGTGCTCTCGCCAGAGAGCGCTGCGATCACAGAGGCGCCACTAAGCCGAATCGCGAGAGAACCGCGTTCCAGAGGTCTAGCGGGAGAGACTGCAAGGGATTTAGCGAGAGATTGGGGAAGGAGATGGTGAGGAAAAGTCGGGCGAATCTCGGAGTGACTAACACGAAATAGGGAAAATGGAGTTAAGCCTAACTGAAAAGAAAGAAGTCAGGATGTTGAGAGTCCTTTGAACGTGAACAAAAACAAGACAAGGAGTGATAACGATGATTATGCTCAGATAAAGCTGAGCACTCAGCGTTTGGAAGGATAAGGACCAGTAATAGCAAAAAGAAAAAAAAAAGTACAGGGCTGACATTCCGGCTGCTCGAAGCGTTCGTGAGGGAGATAGCTGACTGGGAAAGAACATGTAGAAAGACAGGGCATGCAGAGAAGGCCACGAGAGGAAAGTCAGGACACTACAAACGCCTATTACCTGAGCTGTGCACAACGGCGGAAAAGGAAAAAAAAGACACGAAAACTTATCCGATTAACGTGATTAACGATTAACGTATTTGATTACACTTTTACGCAAGTCAATCGTCGATTATGCAACCACCGAATTACTTGTATTGAAATGAAATACCTAAACAGCTATCTTTCACGTTGACCCCCGCATGTGTCAGGTTGATAGGCTTGAATATTGTATGGGCATGCGCAGATACGCTTTCGTGTCTTTCTTTTCCGTCGTTTCGCAGACCTTCAGGTCTTAGCATCAGTGGTGTCCTGACTTTCTGCTTGCGTCCTTGTTTGCACGTCCTGTCTTTTCAGAATGACGGGGAAAGATTGATTGGTATTGTTAGAACGGAAATGCGACACACGCATCAACGGATCTTTGCTTTACTTTCCGTGAGAACCACGAATGCTAAAAATAGTAGGGTGGACCTTGAACGGCATCGCGACGGAAGTTTAGCTAAATCACAAAGTGTGTAGACTGCTACGGACGTTTCAGTGGACGGAAAATGCGTGTGACAGAGGCGCATTCCCAGGAAAGCAATGCTAAAGCCAAAGAGCGCGCGAGTTTTGTGTAACTGCGGAAGGTAACTCGAGAGATGTAAGAAGAAATGCTATGTACCGTCTGCTGCTTGCCAGAATGGGCCTGCAGGAGGATGGCTATTAATGCACTCATTCAGCTGGCACGGTCGGCAGCAAATAACGAAAAAGCCCCAAGACCTGGGCCGAAGTTCTCCATCGACACCAACTTCCTCGAACAGAATAAAAAACAAACATTACCGAAAGAACTAACTATCTAACGAACGAAGTCGCACAAGAGCAGCACCAGAGAAACTGTAGTACAATGTACGATTTCCATAAAATACGTTATGCTCAACAACTCTAGAAAGGAAGCGTGGCGGTTAGCGTTTCTGGCATTTACGAAAGAGGGGAGAAACTTTGAAGACAAAAGGCACTAGTGTCCCTAAAAGGGAATCTAGGCAATCCAGAGCGGCATGGGGGGCGAACAATCACATTGGATACAAAGAAAGCGCTCATGAACGCTGCACGCATGCATGCTATATGTCGCGCACGTCCCTCGGTACGGATGCCGAGAGTGCAGTGACGTATGCCGGTGAGAGAGAGAGAGAGAAACCTCGACCGAAATTCTTCGCGCGAAAGCGTAAATTAAATCTTGGAAAGGCACGGCTAGACTGGAAAGGCACGCGTTGCAAGTAGTGAGTATAGCGCCACGGGAGTGGGAGGAGGCGCCCCCTTGCTGACAGTGAGCGAACTACAACGGCGGGCACGTCAGAAGTATAAGCGACTGCCGGAATGCGTTGTGTGGGTGAACGCGACCGTACGGACAGTTACAGAGTGGGCGCCAAGTTTTCCGGGCCAACTTATTGCAGCGCGACGCCTGTCTGAATCACGCGCTTGGTATTTTGAAAAAAAAAAAAAACAATAAATTAGTAATGTGTCGCCATGGGCTTTTGCGAAGTTTGGACGGGGAAAAATATTCCGAGAATGTTTCGTGAAGTCGTTAAAAGAGTTCCTCCATGAAACGACGCCGACAAATAAAACATTTTTGAAAGAGAGGCAATAGTGCGAATAAGAAGGGAATAAGAACGTGTGTGAACTGCACCAAACAGCAGGAGTTTGCGGGGAAGAGACATGCGTCACAAATCTTTATAAAGGTGTGACCCCCCCGTACACGATGCAACGTGCCAGTGCGTGGCTTTGCGACACTGCGTCGCGTACATGTGATCAAGCGTTAAGCTTGCCTTTTCTGGAAAACTAACCTCCCAAACAAACGTTCCAATATGTAGTTGGTAGTGCAACCGATTCATGAGCTAGCTATAATAGAAGCATTGCAATCTGATAGAGCAGCCATCCGCGTTCATTGCGAAGCCAACGGCAAGTTTCTGCTATTGGATCTACATATATGAATTAAGTGTGCGCGAAGAAACTACTCTGTTCTGTATTGTATTTGAAGGCAGCAAGTTTTCAAGATCATAATTTTTGAGAATCAGAAGTGCCACTTTGAAGTTGCCCTGACGATAGTCCGATGAATACCTCAATTAGCGACCGAATTTTTCACGCAGCTTTGTAGCTCTGTAAAGCCTCCTTCCCTTATGCTCTGCTGACACACCAGTCAGTCCAACCTCAATACATAGCCAGCGACAAAAGTTAACGAGGAGGGGCATTCCATACTTCTTGTTCAGTGGATCACCATATATGTTACGATAACAGCTACAGACTAAGACATAATTAGTGGACATGAGTTCCCAGGCTATAAGCGGAACTTTAGCTTTCCTGTCAAATGTCCTGTTTCATAAGCTTTGGCTCTTCGCGTACGCGGCACTTTTTTTTTTCACAGTCGTTTCGGCTGCGTACGAGGTTTTCCGCTGCGTCATTCCACCGACAACTATGCTTCACGCTACTGCAGGACTGTCCTCTTTTCAACCCTCAAGATTTCCTCCAGGACCGAGCTTTATAAAGAGAAAAGACTCGTCACTTCCAATCTTCTCAGACTGGCCAGCTCGCTTTCTGCCTTTCCAGGAACGAGAAAACACGAGACAATAGTAGCGTGCAATAGACTCGGAGGGAAGCCGAGGGACAAACACGGCGAGCCTGTAGCGTAGCTTCGTTATATTACCGAGACCAAGAAACACACGGGCAGTGACAACACTCCTGGACAAAGCCCACACACGGCCCAACCAAACACCCAACGAGTCAACTTCTCATCCCCAGCGTGAGACGATATCGAGCCGGACTCTTCAAGTATCTGCGTGAGGCTAAGTCAGGAGAGTGAACAAATTTAGCCAGTCCGGCCATAGACGGAGCCGTCATTGAGAGTGGAATGAAGAGGGGGGGGGGGGGGTGAATGCTTACACGAAAAGCTAACGTAGAGACGTGTGGTACAAAGACACGCATTGCAGCAAGCAAGGGGGAAAAAAGGAAAACGCAGATACAGACAGGGCACACAGGCAAGGCAATAGGCAAAGCGCCCGGTGCGAGCTCTCATTCCCAGCCGACGCGCCAAAAAGAGGCACCGGACACGACCAACGGAACGTTGCTCCAGAGTAGGGGTTCCAGGCACCCACGAGCCTTTCCCAATGCACCCATAAGAGCCCGAGCCACGTCCTTAGTCACACACAGAGAAAGAAGCAGCATTGGCGGCGCCAACAGTCAAAGAAGGAGCGGGAATTGGCGCGCGGAGGGTTGACGTGTGGGCCAGGGGAAGCCGAGAGACTCCCATACAAGCGGTCCTGGAGCGGAAACAATTTCCTTGTAACGGAACCGGAAAACGAAACAACGAACACGTTTCCCCGCTGACCCCTCGTGCTGCCTGTGCACTATACGCTCGCCTGCTGTTCGACTGGAGGATATCTGCTGGCCTTCGTTCCTCTCATGTAGAACCCCGACCCATAGAGAGATGAAGACAGAGAATTGGAAGGGAGGGGGGGGTTAACGTCCAATAGATCCTGCTGCCCCCCCCCTCCATTCTCATGTCTCTTCTCCGTACGAGTCTCGCAGAACGTACACTCACACACCCGAGTGCGCACGCACACAAACACGACACGACGACTAGAGAGATATATCCCCGGTGACACGTCCAGAAAATCCCCAAACACCTCCACCCCGCCTGACCTTTCCTTGTTTTCTGTTATTTTTCCTGTCACCCCACACTCACACTCTCGACACCCGCGGAGCCACAGCCGGACTAGCCGAGCCCAGTCGTGCAGGTTGGCAGGCAATACTGCCACCATATGCCCACACCCGCGCAAACACACACATACGTACAAGCGCTGCTGTAGTCGAGCCAAGAAGAAAAGGAGGAAGACATAAGTTTCATTCTCTTGGACACCACGCTCGTGCCACTAGCACCCGGAACTCTCCCTTTTCATCATCGTCGTCGTCTTCCAATATCGCCGAGGTAGTGACCACAGATTCAATATAGGCCAGAGAGCACGGAGCTATAAGGCCCTTGGCTTCAGCGTGTCGCCGGTTCGACGAAGCGACGTGTTGTTGGGGAAGACAAACTGCCAGGTATAGATATGCGTGCATGTACAACCGTGCGCGGGTAAGGCCCCAGATCTTGCTTCTTGAGGATGTCTCGTATTTTCGCTCCATTTCAGCTGTGTAAATGCGAGAATGCTGTAATTGATCGTAGTTTCACGGTGTCCTATACCAGTGCTGTACATAGCGCACAGGCATGTCGATACACGGCGGTAGTAATGAGATCACGGGCGAACAGATTCAGATCCAAGCGCAATACGCCATCTATGTTATACTGTGCTATGTCAGAGTACGGTAGCGAGAAGAAGATTTCCGGATAAATGTGGCAGCAACGTACATGGAACGCTCTCGTGCAAGTAGCTGATTGATAAACCCGCATTCTATTTTAGTGTGCCAGTTATCAAGATAAACACATCGTGTTAAATTGTCACGCTACATTATATTTACGAGGGTGGACGATTGGTCTAAACGGTACTCCATGATAAAAGACAACGTGGTGCACTAAAGAACCTAAAAAAAAACACGAGAGAAGGACGAGGACGAGCGCTAACAATCAACTCAGTTAGAATTGAAAGTTAGCGCTCATCCTATATAGTCCTTCTCTCGTGTGTTTTTAGCGGTTTTTAGTGCGCCATGCCGTTTTATATCCACTTTACCCCCACACAATTGTTGAAGCAATTCATCAATTTATTCATTGATCGACCTGTAATCAGTAACCTATTCATCCATTTGATTGCATTCATCCATTTGATTGATCAGCCGTTTGATTGCATTTAGTTCTCCAAAAGCAGCGCTTCTGCACATCTGCCACACCCACAGCAATACAATGATTACGGTGCTCAGCTGCTGACCCAAAGGTCGTGAGATCGATTCCCGGTAGCGGCGGCAGCATATTGATGGAAGCCGAATGCTAGAGGCGTGTATCGCTAAATTTAGGTGCACATTAAAGAACACTAGATGGTTGAAACTTCCGGAGCCCATCACTACGGCGACCCTGATAACCATACTGTGGTTTTGGGACGTAAAACCACAACTACTATTACTATACAGCTCTGCCGTGAGGGATATACTATGAAACTGTCCACAGTGTGAACCTTGAGCAGGTCTTGTTCGGTAAGACTTGCATCAGAATCGGCGGCCACGCATATTTCGACGTATCTCTTAAAACCGGCAACCAAACCCACGACCTCGCACTCAACAGAAGCACACGCGCCGCCCGCCACGGTCAACCGCCTCGGCCTGTCGAAACCTTCGGATGGGTGTCACGTGTACGACTGGACGACCACGACCATCTAAAAATGCACTGTCGAAGGACATGGTCTAAATGTACTCCCTAAAAAGCAGTTGACAGACTAAAGGCTATGCACATACATACGCCGTCACGTACCGAGTTGAGCGGTATGCAGCACGGATTTCAATCACGTGTTCAAAAAGGACACAGCTCAAAGATAGCCACGTCAAGCGCGTATCTTCTCTGCACGCGGTGGCTGTTTGAAGGACGCGCCATACGGCGATCTGTATACATTTGTACACGCGGGAGACAGTCGCGGCACGGACTGACGAGCGTGGCCTTGGTGTCGTGACAGCAGCTACGACACACCATGTCCTCAAACACACACACACACAAAAAGAAAACGAACACTCCGAGTCGACTCAGTCCATACATCCTTGTGACTTCGGTATGCATTGCTCGTTGGAGGACAAGCCATGGATAGCATCTGACGTCAAAGCAATGAGCTTATCTCGGAGAGGCATATAGGGAAAATGCAGAAAGACGAAAACATGTTCTTCAAAGACAAGATGAGAGATTCAAAGTCATCGGTGCACTAGTCGGATCTGTCAAAGAGAGGGTTAATTGCGACTAGGCCGTCTCATAAAGAAGACGCGGAGGGAAAAAAACAGACAGACAAGGCTTCATCAGAAAACAGCAACGTCGTGAATCTTCCGCTGCTAACCGTGCGTGTCCGCTGTACTGCAATGGAAGCTGTTTAATTCTGTTTGCACGTAAGTAGCTATGTACAAGGGAAGGGTTAAGCATAAGTCGGGCGCTCCTTTCAATCTCTCTCTTTCAAGCCAAAAGTTGTTCAACCGAGAAGTGGGAGACGTCTAAGCTACCAAGGGCTCGTTTGCAACGTCACCGGATGTTAATGAGTTTATTACCATATCATTAAGGTATGTCTCACATATGTACGTCGAGTTCATCACACAGAAGAGCATGATGACGTTATCTCATTCTTCGTTTTCAAGACAACCATCACGTTTATGTTCCAGTACGAACAACAAACTGTGTTATTCGAATTGTATCACACGTGAGTACAGCATATATCGAGTGATCCATTTTGCACGATTCCGTACCTTCCTTATCACCCGCCGTCTTCGAGCGATCCATTGCGGTGACAATATATCGAAATATAGCACCGTGCCAATCACTGAAGATGGGAAGAAAAGCGTATACCATTGACATTCAAGTACGTTTATTGTTCATGTATAGATTAACTTAAAATTTCGATTTTGAATTCGGCACCGCCATTGGACAGATTCAGCAAAAATACGTGAAGCGAGCGCCTAAGCACCCTGAAAAGCAATTTGGAGGCACCGCGAAACAATCTTTTTTTACTCTTTTGCGAGCTCTGGCTTGCCACGCATAGGACTCTATTTGAAGGGTGGAAGTGACCTCCTTTGAGGGTAATTAATACCCTCACTGCAGAGTATTGTGGGACTCACAAAAGAGCTTAACACGTATTCCGAAAGAGCAGCATACACATTGCAAGTAGGATAAGACATTTACTTTTTCTTACAAAGTGCACGCCTATAAGGTGCACGTACGTGCACCTTATAGGCATTCGGAACTGAAACGTTCCGTATGCGATGTCCAATAATTCCGTAATGTTTTGTAAGAATACACATGTTTCCCATATACTTTCCATATATTTCCGTAAGATTCTTACGGAAACATATGTAATTGTGGGACATCGCATACTGATCGTTTCAGTAGGAATATACGTATGCATGCACGTGCACGTGCATGCTTACATTAACGTTTCAGTGAATTAAATAAAAAAAAGTCTGTTTATATTCGTCCACATTACATCCGAGAGAGAAAATTGCTCGAGTTCACTGTTTTCAGAACTCTTTTTTTTTTTTTGCAAAATATACACCTGTGATCCTACAAGGCGGGTTTGCGTGTTATAGGGGATTCCACGGCACTTTCGTTCGCTCCCGACGTACACGTGAGGGCGCTTCAGCGAGCAGGCGATACAAAATGGAGGAAGCGAACCAGGAAGTTGACTGGTAAATACTTAGAAAACAGCTGGTGGTCAAACCAAAAAGAACTATAGGTTAAGAAGGAAGTGAAGGAAACGGAGACTGACATGTGGAGAATGGGCATGATTAAGAAGTCCGCAATAGAAATCTATCGAACATTTAAGCAGGAAATTGCCAAGGAAAGGATCTATGATAATACTCGGGGTAGTTCTCTACTGTTTGAGGCTAGGACAGGAGTACTGCGAACCAAGACATATCGGGCCAAATACGAAGGGGTAGACACAGTATGCAGTGCGTGTAGAGAGGAAAAAGAAACTGCCGAACACTTGATAATGTTCTGTAAAGGGCTTCACCCTATAGTTCAGGATGATGGCGCAGAGTTTTCAAAGCACTGGGGTTTAGGGACCGGGAGGGCAAAATAGACTTTAAGCAAGTAGACTTAACTAGAAGGAGGTTATCTAATTGGTGGCTAAAGTCAAGGCACGAGTGAAAATTGAACTCTTCATTGCAAAGTACGAATTCTCAAACTCACTTTTTAAGAAAAAAAAATAAATATAGTTTTAAGCTCATTAAGTATTACGGCTTGGTGGCGCTAGCCACCGCCCGATCTAAAGGGTACAGCCATATCCATCCATCCATCCATCCATCCATCCGTTCACATGTTCGAAGAGATATACGTGTTCTTTCTTGGCATCGCTAACATAACGTCATGTTCTATTATTGGACATCCAGTCTGGATAGTAAAAAGGAACCACCAACTGTGTGTTTGTTGAAGGGGCTGACTTCCATTTCAAACTGAATCTCACAAGCCACCACAACGACTAAGGGAGGAACCTCGAGGAAATAGACACGAAAGAAGGATCGGATGAAAAAGAATAACATTTTCACGAGTTCTTTGCATGAAGCACATACAGTAATGCAAGAGTGCCACCTCGGAGAGAATCGTCGCACCGATGCGCACGAAGAAGCTGAGAAGGATAAGGAATTCGAAAAAGGGGTGCACTACCCTGGAGCGGACGTCCACCGGCTTTAGTGCATCGATTAATACAAAAGTTATCGAGGTTTAACATCCCAAAACAACCATATGATTACGAGACACCGTAGTGAAGGGCTTTGAAAATTTCGACCTCCTATATAGGGTTCTTTAACGTGCACCTAAATATATGCACAAGGGCTTCAAGCATGTTCGCTTCTTATATCGCTGCATCTGATGTCGCTGTAACAATAAATTGTACTGTATGCGATAAATTTACAAAGAAGAAAATAGTCGGAGCGATCGTATAGGGCCGTATCAAGGACAGGTTTGTTCGAAAGTTGTTCGATTTCGTTGTGTGCGCGACTTCTACGAATTCTGAGGCGGTTTAAACCACTTTGAAGACACTGCTTCTTGGGCTAATTAGTACAACACATACTGGGATACAGGTTGCGGTTCGGAAGAAGGGTATAATTTTCTTACGCACACAGAGCAGCCACCCTTTCATTGTTTCGAGCGACTCGCTTTGTTTCTGTATTCGAAAGCGCAATCCTACCAGAATGCTTTTTAAAGGCCATTCGATGTCATCGTGTATAGAGCACCGCACGCTGGCTGGCACTATAGCGAAGCTGCCCTGTAATCGATGGTAATCCATCGTGAGAAATTTATTAGGTACACGGTTTTTAGCGCAACTACTACAACTTCCCAAGGATCGGAGCCTGTCGCGAACCCCTTGGTTGAGATTAGTATGCGCCCGCAGCTTCAGCAGTCGCAGCTTGTATGAAGCTTATTGCGCGCAGCAGCGGCCAGAACTACACGTTCTGACTGCTGTGTGAGATGCTCTGGCTTACGTAAGTTGTCATAGGCCAATTGCGCGCCTTTGTGAAGCGCGCCTAGTATGACTGCGTGCACTAGTCATTGGTTAATTGCTTTGATCGCCGCAGTTTAGGGGCCCGGCCCATCGCCCTTCCACCGTTTCATGTCGCGTGGACACAGAGAGGTCAATACAGACGTGAACCAAGGCTAACAATGCTATAAATCAGAGCAAGATACAATGACAAGGCCTAAAGTACTTTGAAGTATAGAAATATCCAAGAATAATTCGCAACAATTCGCTTAAGATGGCGAGAAACCAATCGAAAGCATCAACCTGATACCCGTACCGCGCCATAGAGGGCGCCACCGCCTCGGCAAGCACGCTATTGTCGAAGGAATCGCTGGAATGCACATGTCAAGAACTTCCGCGTGTTTCACGGTTATGGAGATGCATTAGGCGCAGGAAAGAGAGAGGAGTTGGGGCACGTTCAATTGGGTATACCCGATCTGACTGGCACAACTGGTATGAATTTGACTGCACGTAACCTGTTATCTCAGCGAAAGAAGAACACTGCTTTCTACACCATCAAGCTTCGACGGAAAAACAAATTTTACGTTTATACTAAAATCACTTTTCTAGGACCTTCGAAGTGCCACACGGTTCATTACACAGCTGCATCGCGACTTGAATCATAGTAGTTCGTTAATGAACGTGATAAACTCAACCAATGCCTAGCAGATTACAGATGCCGCAAGAAACAATCTACTGTACTTCCTCTCCAGTACTGGGAGGCACTCTAATCCTGGCCTCAAAAAAAAAAAAATTCCGCCATATCCACGAAGTGAATGATGATGAGTGGGCGAAGCTCCGGAGGTGAACCTGGTAAACCATGAATCCTCTGTACATTTTGCCCACTCGATTTTATTACACCGCTCCCCCTAGCGTACGTCGCCGCACTAAATCTAACGATTGCCTTCAACCAATGACACGCGCCATATGTGACATCATTCCTATTTTATAAGATCTCGCGTCTTTCATCAACTACAAGTACCGCTTTCTAGTTTATAACATCTTGCATCTTTTCATCATCAGCTACAAGTACCACCATCTAGTAAACACTACAAGAACTAAACGAGAGGGGGCTACATACAGGAGACGGTACCGCCATCTACTGAACACTGCAAAAACTAAACTAGAGGTGGCTACATGGATGGATGCTATGAGCGTCCCCTTTATAACGGGGTGGTGACAAGTATGCCACCAGGCTCGACAGAAAAAAAAAAAACCTTTTTTCTTTTTTTTTTATGTTGGCCTAATGCCTGTACTTCGATAAATTCTATCTTAATGGAAAATAGGTAAATTTTCAGCTTAAGTTCTCTGCCATTTACGGCACACTGTCCATATTTTATTTTTCCAATATTTATTTTTGTCCTTTCTCTCTAATTTTCTGCCACCAATACTCTAACCGTCTCTTAGTTATTTCAATCGCGGGTGTGTTCAGCTTTCCATTGTTGTCCCTAAAACCCAAGGCTTCCTGTAGGCTCGTGCCCAAACGTACACCTGGGTGGATATCTCCACATTCAATCAGAACATGCTCCGCCGTTTCCTTATCTTTCCCGCAGCATGTGCATTGTTCTTCTTCTTTACTGAATCTTGCTTTATAACTACGCGTTCTAAGGCAACCCGATCTCGCTTCAAACAGTAAAGCGCTTCCCCTTGAATTATCGTAAAATGCCTCCCTCCTTATTTCATTTTTGCCCTTTCGGTAGTTACTCAAAGCCGGTTTTTTCTCCATAGCTGCCATCCAGCAAATCCTCTCCGCCTCCCTGACTTTTCCCTTAACGCTCTACATACAGGGGACGGTACCGCCATCTAGTGAACACTGCAAGAACTAAACTAGAGGTGGCTACATACAGGCTACAGGGGACGCACAGCCCACGCCCTAAGGAGCTTCGCCCCTAAAAAAAAAAATCTAGCTTACACACCATTGAGCCCAGATAGCAGGCCATACTCCCTTTTTCCCGAGCGCGCGATATCGGATCGCCGCACACTCCGCCATCTCTCTTACACAAGGAAACAAGAACTCAAACGACAGTTATCCGAACGTGCCACCGAAAGGAGCCAAACGGAGGGAAAAGGAGGACATATAACGCGGGAGGGAACCGAATCTACATGGCCCGTTGAGTTCAAGAGACAGTGAAAAAGAAACGTGTTGTATACATGGAGAGCGGGCGACCTCATCTCGATTTTGTTTCCCCTAGAAGTGCGTCCTTCAGGGAACGGGATAAGTGGAGACGAGGAGAAATACGATTTCACCGATCTATTACAAAAAAAAAAAGGGGGGGGGGGAAAGACACGCTTACGAAAAACCAAACAAGGCATACTACCTAGAAAAGCTATATTTATGCGCAGTTTTGGTTCGATATTGTAAGCGCTGCCATAGCCGCGTCCTCGTGAGCCCATCAAGTCTACAGAAAAAAAAGAAAGAAAGAAAGAAAGAAAGAAAGAAAGAAAGAAAGAAAGAAAGAAAGAAAGAAATCCCCTAACAGACAAGCAACGAATAAGGATAGTCATGACGAAAAAGCGATTTCCCTGCAATGCGTTGCGGCGGCGCGGCTGAGGAAGGATATGTAGGGGTGGTCGGGAAATTCACCGACAAACATCAACAACAACAGCAACGAAACAAGCCAGCAAGCACGTACAAGTACACAAACAAACAATACGGAGCACTGAAGCTTTATGGACGCACTTGCGAGCTCGCGAGATTGTATTAAAGCGGCGCCTCGCAAGACGCGCCCTCCCCGCGGGTGCATCGATTTTCAATGGCGCAACGGCTTTGGATCGGCTCGGCTCCGTCCGTATAGGCTTGGCGAGCGAGATATGTACTCCGTCCTGGTGGCGCCGCCACCGCTGCGGCAACTCCACGTGCCCGCCTCTCACCCCTTTCCCTCTCTAAGCGCGCCCATGCACGACTGGTACGACGTGTGCATGTATGCCCCTGTATGTTTGTGGCTGAATAGGAACGTTTTTTCTCCTTCGTTGTTGCTTCGATTTCGTGGATAATATGCACTTCACCGGGCTTTTCGGAATGGGGAGTTGGCACGGTATCGTCCTACTGAGTATCTATGTACATGCACTCTATATGTATATAGACATATTTTTTGTTAGGTTATTATCGGGCTCTTTCCTGCACGAGTGATGTCGCGAAATTTTATACATGCCCCTGACATCCGTGTTACGCAGTCTCGAAATTCCAGAAGCAAAGATACAGGCGTCTTGATGCATAAGAGTCTGCTGTCAGCGCCGTGCATTTAGTTGCTGCAGACCAAAAAATGGCAAGTGGCCAAGATGACGGCACGTAAATTGGGCACCGGCTACGATAAAGCCAGAAAATGGCACACCAAGCCTTAGCCTTTTCTCTCCCCAAAATGTTTTTTTTTCTTCTTCATGGCATACAGAGCGAAAAATAAATGACCACTTTATTGTAGCCACCATAGCCACTTCGAGAACGTGACCCTCCCGCCCCCGAAAAAAACTTAGGCCAGCGCCCCTAGGCATCGGTTTCTGATCAGAGGGGGTGCGGAACTCGCAGTGGTCATCAGATGGTTGCTGACGTTGGCCACCAAGTGCTCGAGAAAAATGGACGCCTGCACACGCTAATAATAACACTTACAGCTTCACGTCCCGGGAATTCGTCGCAACGCAACCCTTAACATCAATGAATGGGCCAGGCATACATTGATATGTCAATGTATGTGCAGTCAACGTATGGGGCACGCATTGCGCCACTCCCTATAAGACATGGGGGGGGGGGCACCCCTTTTGCTCCCCCCACTTGCGCACGCCTGTGCACCTAACTGATATCGATACTAAGGTGTAATCAGTCTTCAGTAACGAATCTGGTAAAATCAGACACCAGTATAACTATAGTTGTAATGAATCCAGAAAAAAAATATAGTACAAAATGACCACTATTACCTAATCAACGAGGACATGAAATGGAGCCGCCGTGTACACGTCGTAAAATTTTGCGCGAGAAAGTGACGAGACATCTAGTACTACCGTGCCGTGACGTCAAAATACATTAGGAGATTAAACTAGCTTTCAAAACCATCTTGTAATTAATTTTTGAAGGTGCACTTACGCTTAGCCGCACATTTAGTAGGCTCCTTGACGCAAAATAGAAGGCGTCAAGTAAAAACTTTCGTGTCAGCATCCCTTTGACATATTAGAGAGTTTTAGTACTGCGTACGCTGCGTACGTGGCGGCGTTGCGTACGTAAGGACGCCACGTTCTGCGTAGTGCGCATGCGCAGACCGCACCGCGCACGTATCGCATTACGTACGCAGCCGGTACGTACGCACGCATGAGATGCGTGCGTGCGTACGTATGAGCTGATCGCGCCGCTCTCGAACAAGTTCGCGACAGCGCGAGACTTCGTTTTGCAAAATGGCGACATCAGAGGCAAGCACCGACCGGCTCTGTGGCTTAAAATATGGCCATAATCAGGCTATAACACTTGGATTGGCTCACATTGGCTGTCAACAACACGTGCTTCTATTTTGATCTACCAGATGGCGCAACAGGCTTCACGCTTGTTACGTACGCGGGTACTACGGCGTACTAAAAGCCGATTAGTGGCAAACGACGCCACGTGACGCAAGGCGTTTGCGTGATGCGTACGTAGCACCATTCCGCAGTACTAAAACTCTCTATTCTAACGTCGCATATGAACACGGTGACAGCGTCGGAACCGCGAATAACGTGGGAGAGCGCGTTGAAGATGGCCGCCGGATTGAATGCGCCGCCGTGCTTTTTCTATGCGACCAAGATTTTAAAGCGAGGGAGAGAGAGAGGGGGGGATGAACTTCTCCTTTCCTCACGGTTTCAGGCCGCGGCGCTCTCGCAAGCCGATCGCATGGCGGGGGCCCAGGTCTCTCTCGGGTTCTCTCTCTCCCGATAGAGAGAAAGGGAGACCAGGGGCGAGCTTGTGGCGTCGCTGAGCGTCTGGGAATATCGATTTTGCTACCACATTTTCTTTTTCTTTCCCTCGCTCTCCAGGCTCGTACTGCGCAAGAATACGTGCACAACTCCAAACACCAGCCGAAAATTGCACACGTTACCTCCAAAATTTACTTGACGCTAGGGGCGCTAGTGAAGCATGCAAGGGTAGGGGACACATACGAGCGCATAAAACTTGGTTAATTTGCAAAAGGGCAACAACCCATGTACCACACTACTCCTTTGTTATTCACATTTCTTACAAAGAAAACATCCCACCCAAAGGAGTTAACAGATGGGCGTTCGCAAGTGCTCCCGCCTTTTATTACATCCTTTCACACCTTTCTATACCATTAAATTAAATCGAAGTAGGTAACCGTTTTAGTTAAAAAAAGTTGCAGAGGAGTATATATTTCGACGAAAGCTGGTATAGTATGGAAGCTTATAGAATGAGGCATTGTACGGATGAACGCCATGCATGATTTTATTACACTACTATATGAGGAGTCGGGGAACGCTTGACAACATTGGGCACTTGAGCATGAATTAGGTAAAAAATCCGAGCCCAGTCATAAACGAATCCGCCCCGGACATACGATTGTAGTATAGTGGTGGTGCAACGAGAACAAAGAAAGCATCACACCTGGTTATCTTGCTATGAAGTCCTATGTAGTTTGTGCACTCAAGTGCGTTGTTGATAACACCCGGGCGCATAACAGCCCGAAAATGTGGGCAACAACGGGAAGAATAAAAACTCCATTACGAGACGCATAGACGCGAGCGACTTCTAAAGGCCGATCTACTAAACAATTGTGTATATTTAGGGCACACTTCCTGCTTTTATCGCTTTAAGCCTAACATATGGTCGTCGCAATATAGCTCATGGTAGTATATAGAGCATGAAGCGATTCCTCAACGCTTCTCTACTAACAGTGCGTTTAGAAGAAGGAAAGCTGATTCTGTAACGAAATCCGGCTGAACAAAATGCATCGGTTACTGCTAAACCTCTTCAATAGAGCCGGGCTTCAGCAAGCTATGTTCTGTCCGAGGCTGTCTTCGTCATGCGCCGGAAGCAAAGTAGGGCAATTAAAGATGGGTCCAAAATAAAAACAGTTTAATAAAACTTGGTGACATCAGCTTAAGCGGATGGTGCAGTACGATATGTGCAACGATTACGGAATTGGTGTTATCTGTTAACGCAGCCATATTCTGGTGGCAGTGTCATACTCGTGAAAGCTTTTGCACACGAACACAATGAATGTTCACAATTGGTGTCCCAGACAGCATGTCTTACTCCTGCAGTAACATCATTCTCACACTGCTGCCCACTATGGATTAACGCTTTGCCCTTTGCATTTATTTGGGCACAACACCACCGAAATTATGTTATTCGATATCATTGGTTACTCCATTCAATACAGTAAGTTTTCATGGAATATTTTTTTTGTGACATGTTCGCTATTCGTGTGGGGTATCTCGCGTACTAATGCATGTATTTATATGTATTTCTACTCCCTCCTGCATGCCTCAGATACCGTGATGAACAGGGCGGCTCCTTGCACCTATAATGAGATCTCAGCGAGTCTAAAAATAGAATTAGATATTATTCCACGGAATTACTGCCATCGCAAGTTTTTATTCGAGTGCCGTCTGAGTCTTGTACATCTTCACGTCAAGTTAACATTAATAACGTCAAAAAAAAACCGCATGCCACTTGTACATCACCTTTTTTTTATGCGTAATACCATTCCTTTAGTCGTTGGATATGCAAAACACCCATGTTTGCAGTCCAAGACAGTGACTTTTATAGGCAGCCGTTAACAGCCTCCGTAAGTCATCTCAAAAGCTTCACAGTCGTCTGTGCTGGTCTACACCCAGTTCCCCCCCTCAAAGTCATTACAATCAAAGCGCTGTTCAGCGTACAGGTGAAACGCGTGTGTGTTGTGTACAGGTACACTTAACGTATTCAGGCGGAGCTGACGGGAGCCAACGCCCACCGAAAACCACTCCCCAGATTATGGCCGCGCACACCCCAGCCTGCTGCTTCGAAACGGCAACTGTCCCTCGACAACTCCCATCAGAGACGCGTAATCCTGCCACCCCCACCCCCCTTGTCCCCTCCCCAACAACGCCTCCTCTCAGGACCCTGTACAAGCGGCTTTCTTGCGTCAACCGTGGAGCATTATCAGTAAGCAGCGCGACCACCTAAGTTGCGAAAAGAGAAAAGATTATCCCGTACCTCTGAGCTCGGAGGGTAGGAGGGGGGAACCGGGGTGGGGGGTGAGGGTTGAGTGAGGTTGGGAGGGGGGGTAGATTACGTGAAACAAGCTCGCCAGGCGAGACACGGCATTCGACCGCAGCAGCGTGGCGTTCCAGCACACGCTGTACATATCGAGTGTTGCACAGCCAGGCGCTGTCCGATGGCTGTGTGGCGAGAATGGGTGCGCGTGACAGTTCAGTCGGTTGCACTGCGACACCTTTTGCTCGCTGGAAGGCGACGCGCGCGTACGCGGTTAGAAAGCGTGAGGAGGAAGGTGACACTTTGCTCGCGCGTGACTTGGGTACCGCATCTTGATCGCGCCGTGAGCTTAGTACACCATGTAATGTATGGGATCTGCCGGGAAATGTGGGGCCCAGGTATAGAGGGGTTAGTCCAACCAACTCTAAAAACAAAGCAGTAAGATCATTAAGAACGCACCCAATATGCAGAAAAACAGAGAGAGTATACGGTCGTAAAAAATGCAAGGGATGTCGTTATGATAAGGGGAAACAAAAACAGTGCAGTGACAGTGTGGTATCGCTCGGTCACTGCAACGCGTAATTTATGAACACGCATTACATGGGCAAGGACGCTGTGTAGCTGTCTGTCAACAAAGAGCTAACCTAGACCATATCATGTGGGGGTGTACTCGAAACCCACCACCTAATTCTCTACACCTTAATAGTAAGTAACAGTGGGAGGCTGCTATGTGCAGCTCGGCGCCCGAGGTCCAGGACCAGATCTTGTATTGGGCCAAAAGGGTAGCGGAGACCTACGCTGGGTATAGGCTCCTCTGACACTCCACCACCGCACCTTTCCCTCTTGGGATGAATAAAATTTTTCTCCTCCTCCTCAACTCGTTTCAAAGGTCACAGCCACGAATCGCCATCATCATCTTCAAGTAAAGAAGTGTAAATGTATGGGCTCATTTTCTTTGTTAGACACGAGTGGACGAAAAGATAACTTGCCGCCGGTAGGATCCGAACCTGCGACCTTCAACCCACTTTCCTTTATTCACATTTACATTACAATCACTTACCCTAACACCCCCAATACTTCTTTCGGCATCATTATCTGCCGTTTATAATTAATATTGCACCATCTTCGAGGAAACTCGTACACATTATTCTGCTCGAGTAGTACTAAATGGCATACGATGCGAAGCGGAAAACGGTATTGGTCCAGTCATTGTTCTGAAGACGGACGCACTTTAGCCATTGTACTCCCACACATACACTATCTATATATAATCTAAAAACGCGTTCACAGCTGAGCTAACACATCACGAGATAAACAATGACGACGCGGACAGGTATAGAAGAGGCGGCCCGAAAATCGAGCAGCGGCGTAAACCGATCTGCACCCCGCACAACACACACACGCATGCATATATATATATATATATATATATATATATATATATATATATATATATATATATATATATATATATATATATATATATATCCCTCTTTTCCGCATCCGCCTGGAATAATCTCAAACGCACACTTTTAGACACGCACAGATCCGATATCTATCCGGACCCGCGAGCTCTGGGAGAGATGGAACCCTATACACCAAAGCCCTCAGTAGCGTATATAGTTGCCAGACGGCCGTTGGTGTGATGGGTTCAACCGACTATCCTCCCCTCTAAACCAACTTTCTCTCCCGTTCCTACACAAGATAGCACTCATACAAGCACTACGGTACATAAGGGAGGGGTGAGAAGAAATCAAACCCCCTCCCTCCCCCCAAAATATTTTAAACTTGGGAAATGTCTTTAGAAGCACTCTTTCTCTTTTCTCTCTCTCTCGGTACGTTTTTTTTTTTGTATTGCCCACAGAGGCTTTTCCAACGCTGCCCCTGTAGGCGCCTTATATAGGTCGGTTGGACGACTCGGACGAGAATGGACAACACAGTAATAATAAGCCAAACAAAGAACGGTCATACCACGCATACTCGCGTATAAGTCTTGCGCTTTCTTGTTTCTGCGATTTTCAACGATGCGGTTATTACTGCACACAAGGTCGGGCTAAACATTCTAACATTTTCCACTAATCTGCAAACAAGGACACATAAAGAAGACAAAGACGGCCATGCCTATTTTGACTATTTGATTCTTCATTTCGTGTTTAGCTTAATAACTTCTCATAGTAAGTTGTACTATTATGTTGTATTAACTTGTAATGTGTATATATTAAGTGTATAATAGTGTATACAGTGTATAGCGTAATAGTGTATAGCGTAATAGTACAGCGTAATAGTGTATCTATTAAGTTGTAATGTATCATTTTACCATTTTTAACGTGTCTGCGTTATACTATGTGCGCACCACCATTAGCCGTAATAACTGACCAACCAACCAGCACACCAGCGCGTCCTAATTACCGTGAGTCTAGGAGTACCCGCCGTAATGCTCTCCTGCAATGAACCGCAATAACAAAAGCGAAACGTTTATCATCTTCCTAATCAGTTCGTTTATTCATTCGTGAATGCAATTGTACCACGCCACTGTCTGTTCGGTCTTCATTGTCACTGTCGTTTACGGATGCGTTTAGCTGCCGCCAGCTGGTGTTGTTAACGTCATAGTTTTGTGTATATACGTAACCAATACGTCGGAAGTAGTATACAGTTTACGGGTACGCAGGAAAACGGCTGCAAGGATTCCATGAAAGTGTCACAGTCCCTTGATAGTGTGGCATCACAACACCCGAAAATGAGGGATGATTCGCATAAAGGACCAACATAGCGGCAGCCCCAAATAACGAGAAAAAAAAGGGGCTGGCTAACATTTATCCTCGACGCTCTAGCACATTCGTGAGTCAAGACGAATCTTCTGCGCCATTAGGTTAGAGATATTCGTATCGAATTCGAAAATTTTCTGGTCTGCCAAGTGTATACCACGCTCCCTTAACGCGAGTCTACACGGTACGCGCAGGGAAAAATTTAGGGAAACAGGGAGGTCTAAAAAAGGGGCTTAAAGCCGGGAGTCGTGTCGAACCGCGAATAAACAGAAAAAAAAACAAAAAGATTGCAAGCGGCGTCAAAGTCAGCGCCTGCAGTCAACCGCGGGCGCCGCGCACTCGCACACAAACTCGTACGGACACACTTAACTTTGGGGGCGTATACGTCTGTGCGTCTTTGTATGCGCGCGTGTCACCGTGAGCCATACGGATGAGTGTGCCCGAGGCTCAAACACCTCCCCTTCCCCGAGTTCGAAGCCTACCGCACGCATCGCGGATTTGGCATCGAAAGGTAAACAGTACAACGCACACCGTTCCCGTATGTATACTGGCTGCGTCGTCGTGGCGTTATATCCCGACGGGTAAACGCGGTTCTGACCTGGAGTGCTGGAAAGCCGCGTGGGTCGACGGGATATCTGAGGGCTTTGACGAAAATGCAAACAGAGTTCCCCTGTCAAGCTACCAAGTCTGAGAAGTCTGTATACGTGGCAGGAAAAGGCGGCGCTGGTGCGACTTATCGTTCTATACTTCTTAACGCGATGGCTTCGTAAATGACAGTATACCGGAATCGCGTTAGCACAAAATAGGGAGTTTTCGAATAGGGGTCCCTAGAATAGCGTTCCGGGGTCCCTAAAAGTAGCGCCAAGGCCACTGCACATGACCCAAACACGGTTTAGGTTATGTGTTAAGAACGCTATTTCTTGAATTCAGCGGGAGCCCCAAAGCCTGGACCAAAAGCTTTGCGTCAGTCAAACTTGACGGCATTCCCTGAATTGACGGCTCTCGGCGAAATCTACAGTGACCGGGAACAGGGGGAGTGTCCAAACCACCACAGACCCTATGAAAAAAAAAAAAACAAAAAAACTCTTAGCTCTTGCTTCACTTAAAGCGCGCATACGCAAAGGGCTTTGGGGCCCCAATTCGAAGACTACCTTGTATGTTCTGCACTCCGCTATGAAATAATAACGCTAGTGGATCTTAGGTGGGCTAGTTGTCTGCTGGCTTACGCTGAGTTGGACAGTTGTGTGTTCGCTGCCCCTATTTTGCGTCCTTTCACGATAATGTTAATGAAAGCCAGTCACACACTGCATGTCAAAGAAGTGAGGTAAGAGTGAATTATTGAAATGTGCTCCTCTTTCAGGTACTTTTTCTAGTCACCGAAATCTACCCCCTCTTCCGACGTAGCCGGTTTAACTTCCCTCGCGTTAAATATCATTGCCACGTGACCTTTACAATTGCTGTCACCACCCTCGCGGGTTCTGAACATTAGAAATGGGAAGCCATAGAAGCTATAATCCACGTCCAAGACAAATTATTCAGTAACCCCAAATCGTTGCACAGGCAGTGTCGCCAGAGCAATGCCACATACTCAGCGAAACCACCTGGTCACGTCTCCAAGCTCCAATATTCCTCTGAACTTCAGCCTTGCCTTATAGCATATTGTAACATCGTCTACAGAGGAAGTAATTTTACACCGGAACCGAGCCGTTACCGTCAATAAAACCTGAGGTGTCCAGCACTATATTTTGTATTTTCTTAAGAACGTAGCTGGCTCACTTGTTAGAGGCATAAGACGTGCTCATCATATGCTGCGCTACATTTGATGATCCTGGTCGAATGCGCCAGTTGACAGAGCCAGCGAAGACGAGTTGGCAACGAATGGAGGTGCTTCTGGATTCGATGAAATTGTGAAGTTTGCCGGTATAAAATAATGTTAACAGGTTGTGCAAGACGGGACACGCATTACAGATAGGGTTACCAACGGTTTCAGATTTGGCGGGACTGTCCCAATATTCCATGCACCATCCCGGGACCCGCGCCACCTTTGTCGAGACCGCTAAACGTCCTGGTTTTGTTGCGGACTATCCAGTTAAAATTTTTGACATGTTTTTGACGCACCACCGTTAAGAAACACGAAGTTCGCCCGAATGTTGTCTAGCGATGTAAAGGAGAGGCTTTAGCCCCTTCAGCCGAATTTCCGCACGAAGTGCGACAACCTATACGAGTACATTATTCTGCAAGACGAAGTGCTGCGAACAGCACGTGACCAGCTGAAGTTTTTCAAGCGGATGCAACTATAAAGATTTAACGAATTAGCCTGGAAAGTACCACACTAATGAAAGCTGTTTTTGCTGGCTCGTTATATTATAGCACCCACCCTCCCATCCCGTCTCGACTGCCTTTGTTAAAGAGTAGGTGACTCTAATTACAGACTGTATCAAGCTGGTTTCGTCCTGTTGTGGACGTAAAAAGAGATAAAGCAATGCACGTAGCGTATGTGGACGTACCGTGAGGTGTTGGAAGAGCCAGGCTCGCATAATGTTGGTGGCCACCTTGGGGAAGATGCCGCGCTTCTTCTGGCGCTTCTTGCCTCTGTCCTCGTCTTCGTCCTCGCCAGTGCCGTCACCCGAGCCCACACTGGCATCGCCTGAGAACGAGAACGAGGCAAGGGCTCAAGCACACAGATACATACGTCATGTGACACTGTGGCAATTACCGGTTAAACAAGGCGCAGAACGGGTTCTTCAACAACTATGCGCACACGGCATGGCGAATTTTCAACCGGCTGATCGATTAAGAGGTTGATCGACCTGCTAAGTAATGGTGATGCTGTACAGTCACGCTCACTATGAGCTGTAACACGCTGGCTGTGGTTAAAGTGACCCTAAGCCTGAATAATGACACTGATAAACGCGATATGCGTTCAGAAAGTGTCATTGACTGATAGTTATAGGAATAACTCAATCAGCAGTAAACTTAGTCAATTTTCTTTCCATGTATGCGCCATCACTTTGCAGTGTTGGCGCCATTTCGAGCCCGGACAGCTTGTTTCAAATAATATTGAGCGCCACCGCAGATTGCAACCAGCATAAGCAGCATCTACACTCTATTGCTTTTCGTTAACTGATTGGTGAGCACTGAAAGAATTGCGTGCTTATGTATTCATTATAACATTGCACCTTGCCAAAGAGTGATGTCTGAAAAATACCGTTATCGAGCTACTGAATGGTCTTTTGGCTCATTAGCTGAAGGACTGGTGACTGATTGGTCTGCAGGATACTAAAATTTGAGCGCACCATGCATGACCGGTAGCATATGTCAATGGATAATAATAATTCTTGTGGTTGAACAGGTCTTCGTGCCTGTGGGACTTAATGTTTGTAATCGTCATCAACATACCTCATAAAAGACTAACATTACTTTTTTGCAACATAATTTGCAGACAGATAGTGAAGGGGGTTAAATTTGAACGCGATTTCACAATTCACCCATGAAATTTCCCGCATCTAAAATTTACGAGGGAGGGGGTAACAATCAAGCATAAAGGAACCCTTAAAGACATCGCCGGGGTTTCTTTCAGTAAGTATCACATCAGATAGGTCTAACCAGCGGCCAGCTTATGGCAAGAAAACGTTACCACAACAAAACTGCATAAAGTAAGGAACTGAACTGAAAAAAAAAAATCAAAAGGCTGCCAGCCCAAAGTCCGTCGCGTTGGTATACAAGACCAAGCTGACCCCTCAGCTGTGAACGAGACCCAAGACTGGTATACATGTCAGCCCTCTATACAAACGTGAATTACAAACCCACAAAGCACTGTAGCCTATAGGTACATAAACAGAAAACATACCGCGTTATCTATTTCGGCAAGGTAATAAAGCTAGACTAGCAGCGAACACATCAAAGAGATTGCATCGAGGCAGTTAAAGAGGCTAAGGGTGTAGTAAACCATGCCATGAGTATCCGATCCTGTACCTACTCGTACGTTCTAGATAGTTAACTACTACTTTTTCCGCTCTAACCAGAGCCGTTTTAGATGCGGGCCAACCCTATTCTCAGAATAAACGAGTTCCACTCAATCGGCCTAGGTTCACCACCGACAGTGTCAAAGGGGGCCAGGCGAAGTGATGTACGCAGCGCCCCCTGGGTATGGCGGCGGTGCATTAACTATGCACAGCCGAGGCTTAAATTACCAAGTCAACGCAGAACAGATGGTGGGCCCGCATAAGGAATATACCGGGAAAAGAAGTAAAAAATCTGCATTCTTGAAGATATACATAAACTCCGAAAAGAACGGCAGTGCGTAGAAAGAGTACGCGTAATATAAAAAGAAAAAAGATGGCGGTTGTTTCAGGGATCGACGTTATCTTCATTGCCCGTGCGCTACACGGTTTCAGAAGATAAGCAGAAGACACGGGAAGGCGCCCAGCGAAACGATCGGCCGGCGAGTATAGCGATGTGGTATAAGAACGACTTCGTGTACGCCATGTTAAAAGATAACCTCGGCTGATAAGAGGCACGACGGACTGAGCGAGGAAAACGCACGTTCACCAAGACGAAAGCTAGCAGACGAAACAAACTAACGTAAAGAAAAAAAAAAAAACAAACGTGCTTCTTTTCAATGGCTATATGGTCCGAGTCTTCGACTCGTGAAGTAGTCTTTACGGAACGCCTGACCACCAGCTAGCACGTGTTTCTTGTTTTGGGTGCGTTTTATGTAAGTGTTTGCAGAAGAGGACGGACATAGTCGAGCGAGTCTTTTTTTTTTTTTTTTAGTACGCATTGGGAAGCACTATGAGCCCAAAAAAAAGTAAATCAAACACAAAGAGTCGAACGGTGCCGCGTAGTTGCCACGCGGGCGCTATCTCGAGTGAGACCGTCTTTATGGCCCGTTGCAATCGGGATAATCTCGAAAACTTGAAGAAAAAAAAAAGACGCCGAGCCTCTCCATCCAGTGAGGCTTGATCCTTGTCTTCTTCGTACGTTTTTTGTTGTTGTTGCTTTTTTTCTTGCGGTGAACTTCTCGATAGCTAGTGACGTGTAAAGTTACTGCGCTCGAGCTGGGGCAAATGGGGCATGGGGGGGGGGGGGGGGAATATATACCCCTCTATGTACCCTGATATACTCTATATACCCCTGATATATTCTATATACCCCTGACAATTTAGCGAGTTGGCACTGGTTCATTACAAAACAGCACAACTAAAGGGCCTCTTCATCGTGTCCTCTTCTGTGTCCTCTTCATCGATGTGCGGGATTCTTTCGTTGCGCCACGTTTCATGGCCAAGTATATATATACCTATCTCTGCGATTAGCTCGAACTCCGCAGCAAGTGGTAACAAAGGAATGAAAAGCCTATACTGGCACTCGCATTGTTCGTTCATCATCAGCGAGTATTAAGCTTGTCCGCACAAGTATATGACAAAGCATTCACGAACTATATAGACACCACACGAGAGAGGGGGTGCAATGGGGTTGCAGACAGTTATCGACGGTTTACGCGAAAGAAGAGAGACGGTTAAAAGACTTCATTGATCGTATGTCATGGTTTTATTGAGTCCGTACGCCATAAAAATGTAAGCTATTCCCACCCCGCGTGAAAGAGATGAACTGACGAGTATTGATTCATCTGCGTTCCCTTGCTTATCTGCTCTTTTCTGGCACTCGCGTTCCAAACGTGCCACTTGTCCCACTTATACGTGTTGAAAACGGGCGACCTGGGTGACGCTTACGCGAGACATTAGACAACAGCGCGGTCCCTTAAATAGCTCCACCGTTAGAATGTTAAATGACAGTCTATATTCCATTCGTCAAATCACCGGTACACTCAAAGAAACAAAATGAGTATGCGATACTCTTTTCGGCGAGTCCTGACATGTAAACAGTTGTTTGTGACTAAACCATTGTTTCCAACCAAGGGCAAGGTTCCTTAACATGATCGCTTCTCTGCTAAGCACAAAAAGGAGCGATATCTTTCAGTAAGCCCCCCTTTTATGATTTCCAGAAACAGGCGCAAAGAAAAAACCGACCGCAATGGTCTCGCGAAGGCACAGGCGTCGTACTGACTGCGTTTGTTCACCGACGCCGTCGTCCACTCACTGTTTGCGTCCCAGATAGGAAAACCGCGCCTGATGGCTACACAGCCACAAAACTCTTCTTCGCCCGCACCTCCACCGCAGCCCGCCGCTGCGCGCTATCGAAGCATAAGCTCTTTGTACGCTATCCATTCGACGTTCCCAAACCCGTTCTCCAAAGCCCGCCGCGCCACTCGAACGGCGACAAGTTTTATGGCAAGTCGGGGACCGCAAGCGCTTCGCAAGGCACCCGTAAGTAAACACTAACGCGGGCAAACACAGTCGCACAGACAAAAGACACGCTACGCACGCACACAGAGAGGGCCGGCCACTCGAAGGCGACACTCACGGCCCGTTTTCAACAGCGCGAGCGCTATCTGCGGCGGCGCTGTCGTTCGACTACTTGAAAGCTCTCCGCGTTGTCGTCACGTGACCGGGAAGAGTGAGAGAAGCGGCGACGGCAGCGGCGCACGGCGGCGACAGAGGCTGCGTCTCAGTTCTACTCAGCATAGCAATTCGAACACACAGATAATGAAGCCTAGGATAGTCAGAGGTTGCGTTTCAGTTCTATACTGAGCATATCAATCAGAACTAACAGATAATGAAGCCAAGGATAGTCAGAGGCTGAGTTTCAGTTCTAGACTGAGCATATCAATCAGAACTAACAGATAATGAAGCCAAGGATTGTATAGGGGATGCTATTCGTAGTATTTATAAGGTGAAGTAATTGTGAAGTAATGTGAAGTAATTATAATGTGAATTATATAGTGAAGAAAGGAGGGTGGACAAAAAGATAACTTGTCGCTAGCGGTGACCGAACCTGTGACCTTTGAACGACATGTCCAATGGTCTACCGACTGAACTACAGTGGCGGGCATCCCTGGTCTACTTTAAGGGGTACGTGTACATGTGCACTTAAAAGTGCGTGAAAATATTGTGTCTAACAAGTAAAAACGAGCCCTTATATTTCCACTTATTTCCTTCAATTTTAGACAGCGTCGCATGCAGTCTATGCTGAGAGCTTTAAAGAAAACAGCATAGCACGCCAGTCGTCCGAGTAATGTCACACGTCTGTATGACGTCTGGACACCATGACACTACCTTGTGTGAGAAGAGGAAGCTTCTTTTATATGTTTCGTGTTCTAATCTGAAAATTTGGACATAACTTGTACTAAGTGCGTATCGGAGCACTTGCTTTGGTGCAGACGAACCTACAGGCGACATCCGGGCTATCTGAATATTTTTGAACAGCCGCCATCTTGTTTGTGCCACTTAGATTTGTATTTAGCTATCTACGATGAGTATTGAGACACACCCCCCACTCCAAGATCTCAGATTGGTAGCTATGAGCCACAGGTCTGAGACGCGTCCCACAGAGGCCGTGACGAGATTAGAGGAGCGGTGGCAGCAGCGCCACAAGGCGTCTACTGGAAGAATGAGAAAGTAACAGACAAAAGGAAGGTGCCCTACGAGAAGGCTACAGTATACGGTTGTACCGAGTGCTTTGCACAAACGTGCCACGGACTCCGAGACAAACAGCAGTCTGTATTGTTGATATGCGACTAGAAAGACAAATGCCCCAACAGTCTTTCAGCGGAAAGGAGCCGCAAAGGCGGCGAGCTCCCGCACTCCGTTATCGCCTCTTCCGTCCCTAGGTGTCCTTCCCGAACATGCCTAGCGTCTGTCACTGAGGCTGTTATCATCGTCATCATCTGCTCCTATCAAGGTCATCAAGCGAGCGGACACGCGATTTCCAGGGGTTTGTGCAGAACTTCAATTGAGAGCTCGTATGTAAGAGGCGAGGGAGGGTGTGTCTTTCTGGAACGACATTGAAAGGGGAGAGATGCACGAATATGGGGGGAGGGATACTCCACAGCGACCATCAACATCATGACGCGGTCTCGGCAACCACTTTCCCTTCTTTTACGATCGACCCGCAGCGCTAGAACACAGCTACGCAGGGACGACTCCTAGAGGTCTTCGCCATCGGTCACGCTCTGCATCGTCAGCAACAGGCCTGTCACCGTTGGACCTCACTACACATACGAGGAAGATCCGGCCTTCCCCTCATGGCACAGTAAAAGAAATGACGAACCCGCGGACTGCAGGGAAGGCAGCCGCTATGGGTATGAGCTGGCGGAGAGAGAGTTATATGAAATCAAGTAGGCGAGTGAAAGGACAACAGCCAATAGAAAAAAGATACTGGCAACCCTGACGACAGAGAGAATGGCGGGTAGTTGAACTAGGAATAGAAAACGGCAAGAGAAAAGAGAAAGTGAAAAGAGAAAGAGAGAGACGTGGAGGAGGCACCGCGAAGGCACCCAATTTTCATTTATTGGTCGGGTGCATTGTTTTATCCGTACCCAACGGTCCCGGCATCCCCGAGGCCCTCCCAGATGGTTCGGTCTGTCCTGCCCGACATCGTTTTCAAAAGCGTAAATGTAAACAAAGAGTGAGCCGGAGAGACGAACGTTGAAGAGGAGATAATCTTCCGCAAGAAAGGTCGCGAGAATGATGCAAGAGCCAATAGGAGATGAAGCGAGTCCAAGAGTGCAGTTTAGGGGAGAACACAGGGTGGGTATAGAACAGTCGTCCGTCTGGAGCACACATAATTCAGGACATCCTGAAGACAAGCAAAAAAAATGAATCAAACGTAGAGGTGGTGGTGGTGAAGTGACATTACGGCAAAGCAGCGCAAAATACGGGACTGTGAGATAATCGACACTGAGCTTTGTCCTGTGAAGTGTCGCGTTGTGATGAGGGCGACAGCGGCGCACGATAAGTGATAGTCATGAAGTGACAGGGAGATTTTTGTGGTCCGAGGGCCTGGTGCGAGCCAAAGAGCTACCGTTGCTGATGACGTAATATTTGGGATGACCGATAGAAAAGTTACGATGGGAGGATGTAAAACGGCTGTAAAGTGTTCTGAAATGAAGCGCTGTATAAACACGTCAAAAATGTATGCTAGAGACACAGATAGAAAACCAACCTTATTTGAAATGCATGCTTAAAACTTATGATAACGACACTTGAGTTTTGAAGTGTGCATGACGGAGAAGGCGGAGGGCGAGTGCGGAAAGTTGCTTTCGGGCTTACGAAAAGAGACACCGACGACTTTGGACATATTTCGTCGGAACAAAAACAAGTCCTATATTCATTTGAAGTCTTATACTCGTTTGTCATTCTTTGAGGTTCCCTTTCGTGCTCTCACTTGTTACGAGTATCCCTAAATAGAAATATTTACGCTTTCGGCAGGTTAGTGCGACACGCAATCGCGCACGTGTAAGACAGCGACAGGGACTTGACTGCGGACTGGGGGCGTGTCACTGACCAAAACACAAACACCGGTGGCACAGAAATAGCCACCGTCTCGCGATTCCGGAATGGTCAGGTTTCTTCGTCTTCTTTCGAGCAACAGAAGTCTCGACTGCGTCTCGAGAAACGTCCTCATGAATAATATACGCGTTGTCTTTCTCTTGATCACCTCACGCTGCTTTTACCGAACTTTCTCATTCAGATGCAATATAGTACATGAATCTTGAAAAGGTAGGGTTTTACATTTCTTTCTTTTTTTCTTTCTCTTTCTTTCTTGCCGAAAACGCATCTATATTCGTTTCTCACCATGTCTCATGGAATCCATGATCTCTCACCACCTCTCTCTCTCTCCCGTAGTCTAGTTTTCCTTCTGCTTCATATACTTTTGCATTCTTTCCGCACCAACTTCTTTCTTCGTCTGCTTATGCTTTCAAGATATATACGGCGTCCCAAAGGGGCACGTGGAAAAAGAAGCTTGGGGGCAGGGAGGGGGAACTTCGAGCTTCCCAGAGTCCAATCTTCTCCTCCACGACGACGACGACGAACCGAGCGCCACCTACACACGGCGGCTGCTCGGAGCAAACGCCACCGAACAAACGAAGACAGCGACGTCTTGCGGGGTGCGCTAGCAGTGCCACAGAGAGGGCGGCTCGCCACCGCGCATAGAAGAAGGACGTCGGCCGTCAATCTTATGCCCGCCTCCTCTTCCGTCTCGTACTGGCCGGCTGGCTGGCTGTCCCGCTCTCGCAGCAGCGCTCATAAATAAGGAAACCCGGACAGCGGCGGCTGCATCAGCGGCTCACTGTGGGGCCTTTGTGTGTTATGACTGGCCGTGTCTCTCTCTCCTTGCATTTCTTCGCGTGTATCTTATAGTTGGATGTCCGTCGTGCCCGTCCTTGTGGGTGTTTGCACCTACGTGTATATAGGTGTACTTCGTCCTTTTTCTCCTCAGTTTGGGGGGCGTACCGGACTTTGTGTGCGAGGGCGACTTTTTTTGTGTTAATCTGTTCTTCACGTCTGTACGATCGTTCTTATAGTAGGGCTTTCGCGTGTGACGACGCGATACGAAGAGACACGGTGGCAATATTGGACAGAAAGGCATAGCGAAGTTAAGAAACAGCCACGCATGCGCTATCGCGAAGCCAGTTGAAAACGAAGCTTTCACCGCGGGAGAGGAGCATTAACAATTAGTTCCTTGTGTCCTACTGGTACTATACATAGGATAGAATCTCATGCCTCAATGTGTTTTTTCTTGCATAATTGGATGTTTTACAGCGCAAGAAACGAGGACAACATTGAAACACACACACACACACACACACACACACACACACACAGCGTTTTTTTTTTTTTTTTCAGCGCTGTGTGTCTTTCAATATCGTCATTTTTTTCGCTCTTAAATCTCGATATATGGCGCAACGACCAGCCCAACGCTCAGCCTCTATTTCCTTGCATAGAACATTCATAGAAGGATTGAGTATTTTCCTAATTGACTGATTGACAACATCGTTGATTTTATATCGTGCAGAAATTTCAGAAAAGTACAAATAGGTGAAAAGAAGTATAAAGAGATATGAATCATTCGCATATAGCCTCAACTTGTTTTAGTTTAAGAACACTGCATATAGTGTTGCCGTTCCGTCAATTCTTATTGGCTCACGTTCGCATGGTTTGTTGCATCATGCATCTACCGGTACCTCGGACATTGCAGTATAAGTTTGGATGAGAGAGAGGGGGCCGGTGCACACGAGACACATTCTCAAAAGCAATGCATGGTACTCGTAAAACGTGCTAAAACACACAGCTTTCCTCCTTCACGTTGAGAAATAAGAGCCCAAAATATGACGTCTAATGCATCCGTGTCCTTGTAGCTACAGCTTTGATGCACGTCCAGATGGACCCAGCTTCTTATGACGCTAGCATCTAAACATGACGACCCTGGCGACACAGGTATAAACACTATCAACTCGCGCACGTAGCTTGACGATGGCACTTAGTCTCTATTTTATCTTAAGGGGGATTTTTTCCCCGTCGTCGATTGGTATATCGTCGCAAGACGCGCTTGTACGGTTACGTTCTTTGTGTAAACGGGCTCTCGTTCTGCCATTACATTAATATGGTGGTAGTGATGGCGTGCGTGCGAATCAATCTATACGTGCTAAGACGCCACGTACCAACCACTGAACACACGTATCAAAAGGTAGTCGAACCCTAATGTAATATGTACCGTACACACACAAATACACCTTTTGTGAATTGCGTGACGCACAGACAAAGCAACGAAGAAGAGGAACAGTGATGGAAGGATGTGTGACTCTTCAACGCACGCAACGTTTGGATGGTATTACGCCGAACGCCACTAAAGGCTCTAGAAGGATCGCCCGATACCACGTTGTCAGAACGAAGATCCTTTTCAAATGGGTCTCTGTGTACTTGCATACGGGCACGTTCGGAAGACACTTAGACCCGAACGCACGGCCGGAGAGACGAGCACGAATCCAAGACAAGATTCCGCGGAATCCGCTCGCTGTGACCAGAAAATGTGGCCACGTACGGCACAGAAGCTCGCGTAGCAAGCACACACACACACACACACACAAAACAAATAAGCGAGACATAAAAAGAAAGGCGATAAGGAGTAACGAAGAAAGAAAATAGAAGGAGGGAGTCCCGCTTAACGACCTCGTAAAACGAGGCCCATTATGTATAGGTTTCCGGTGGGCCGAGCAAGCAGCAATCGTAGTGCCATATACCGCCACGCAGCGGAGAAGAGCGGCAGCTCGAAGGCCTGTACGGGTTTCAGTGAGTGGTGCACTATTATACGATGCTTTGTATAATGCGCACCACACTATTCGGAGGAGACCGCGCGTTCATTCGCGTGCACGTCTGAGAACCATGTGTGCACGCGAGGGTAACTAACCCCCGGTGCCGTATATTATCGCGTGTTTAAAAGCTGCACAGTGGGGGGAGTCGATGGCCGAGTTCGGGAACATAGTGATCGTAGGTAAGATGGAGTGTATCTCGTGTTTATGAGCTCTCTGGACAGTACACGCGTACACGAGCGGCTTCCGGTGATTGAGTGTGTATGCCGAACCGGCGGTTGACATGTGCCCTCGCGTGCCATACCTTGGAACACAATACATCTCGGACGTGGAGCGAAGCGAAAAACGCAGTCATTCAATGTAACTGAAGCCACACTGCAGCGGTGTGACATTCTGCATGTATACATGGATGTACTACGTGCGTGTATATTCGTAGACGAGGATTGAGGAGCGCAGCGATGTTACCGAGGATGTGGTTAAAACGTTAGCACAAGATAACTGCTCGAAAGTAACCATTACAAATTACAGCCTAAACACCCACAGGAGTGAAAAAAATCTACGCAAGCGCATCGCTGCTTCATAAGCGTACCGGCAAAGTGGCAACTCAGCAATCTCAGCGATTAATGAAACTGCCTTTCAACGTTACCAGCTAGTACGAAAAAAATTGCGGAACGGAAGAAAATAGCACGTAACCCAGTAGAATACTATAGAGGGCACGCGCAAGATATATGGCGATCATGCTTTATTAAAACGAAAGCAACACAGCCGAAGTATCACTTGTCTGTGTGCTGGACGTGCATCAGATAAGAGCTTGTCTAATTTCGTTACACCGGTTGACAGGACGAAAAGACACCACAAAATGGAATTTCAATGTTTATGGCTGCTGTAGGCTTCTTGGAATGTCACGCTCCCCACACTTTCTGACTTTACAAGGACGGCTCCTGAGCCTGCGTGACCTTGCAAGAACCGGTGGGTTCTGCCCACTGTTAAACTCGTCTCTCATAGACAGTAAATGTCATTAACTCATTCTGGGCCCTGTAATTCCCTGCTTTGTTTTAATCTTAACATTGGGTTGCCATCTTTAGCTGAGTCAGACACATAGTCTCTGCATGGGGTTCTTTGACCAAAGTTGATGTTGCTTTATGATCATCATCATCATCATTATCGAAAGACGTGTTCTTTTATCTTCACGTCCAATAGAGCTTAGACGCTACCCGATACGCTTCACTTAGATATGCTGCACTGCACTGAGAACCAACGCCACACACTTCTTATTAACGTGCCGGCAGCTACAGAAGTTATCATCCGCAAACACGCAAGCGAGAGAGATGATCCAGTCGTCTCTTTCCTAAGTGCGCAACATCGAAAGGGAAGAAAAGTAAAAGGGAAAACGCCTCACAAAAGGGGGTACACGCACACAACGAAGTGAGCGAGCAGCCGCTGCCGGGCCCCACGCCGTCCAACCCTCCCGCCACACTCGACGCTAGATTGACAGCATCACGTGACCGATGTCAGGGCCAATCAAATTAACGCTCGCGAGAGCAGGGATCGAAGGGAAAGAAAAGGGAAGCTCGTTGCAATGCGATAGAACGGTTCAAACAAGGAAAGGAGGGAGGGGGATAAAAGCGAGATCGGAGGGAGAATACAAGCAGGAAACGGTTGCGTAGCATTCTCCCCACCATCCCTTTCTCCCCCCATCTTCACAGCTCTCACTTTTCCGTCCCTTCCCTACACGAGCCTCGTGGAAATCAGGATAATGGCCTCTATACCGTAGTTCGGCGTGCGGTACACAACCTACAAAGCGTTGCTGTACACTGAAAAAAGCAAGCTATGCAGTTCACGATGGACAACGAAGTCTTATCCCCCCTGATGCTTCTCTATATACATATATATGGCAGAATGGAATATTGGGGAAAATAGGGAAACGAAGAAAGCTAGGAGGAGGAATGCACGCGGTGCTTCAAGCGTCCGGCCACTCGTCAGGCACGCAACGCAACGCAGCAACAATGAAACGACGTCGTCCCATCTCCCTGCACATCCCTACTTTTGTAGGGAAACGCAACCCCCGCTTCCCTACTGCCTCCTTCGTTCCAGGAAACTCCTGATCGAAACTTTGAACCACAGGGAAACTAACGCGGGGAGAGCGCAAAACAAAGCCACTGCCGGCGGGTTGCGCGGCGAACGTAGCCCTCGAAAAATGACTGAAAGCAATAAAGAAGAAAAGGGGGAAATTAAAGCGGGGTGGAAAATTTTGACGTGGCAGCGAAGAGTGAGGGAAGACGCGCTTCTATGACGCCTCATTGCAAAAGCGAACTCAGCTGTTCACCAGGCTGTAAAGGCAACACAATGAGTGAGAGAGTAGGAGTTTGGCAACGGGTCGGGGAAAGGACCACGCTACCATAGGCTAGCATTGTTGTGCGGAAGTGTTAGTTTCCATCCCCCTTTTTTTCTATCTCTGCTTTCTTTGTGTTTCATACACGCTGCTCAGCTAACGACAACGGATATAAAGGCCGAAAGTAGCAAGCCTGCTGGCCTGTCACTTCCCTTGCTTTGGAAACGGTGTTGGGAGTGAAATAGGGAGAAGGGGATGGAATCCAGACTGCGGGATGAAACTATAGGGAATATTAGGTGAAACTATGAAATGAAGTGTTGGGAAAATGACGAAAGGAAGAAAGGAAACTTTCGTTCAGAAACCGTGTTGGAAGTGAAACGAGGAAAATTCGGGTGGAACGTAAGCGGCATCATGAAAATAGGGAACGCAGGATGTAAAAAGAGGAAGTGGTGGGGAGAGGGAGGGTTCGTGAGGAAAAGAGCCATCCGGCAGCCCTGCTTCGCGCCGTACGGGCACGTACGGAGCCGGTGGAGCCTTCATAATAACCTCCCCACGTACCACATAGGGAAGGAGTTTTGGGTAAGGGGCAACAACGAAGCGTCGACGGTTCGGGAACGACCCCAGTCGGTCGAACGTGGAGAGACAGCGCGCGGGGAAGCCTTTCACGATAATAACGCCGAGGCTCTTATGCAATATTAACCAAGCGCTAGCACGCGTGCAGAAGCAACGCGCAGAGGCGAGACGGGCTGCGCGCCGTATTGTCGCGTATCCGCCGCCTTTCGTCTTCCCTATACGTTCCTAACTTCCCCCACGTTCGGCCGCCCCGCCCCATAAGATCCCGTCCCCATTCTCGCTCGCTTATTATGTACATCATACAACCGGAGCGTTGCCCATGAGCAATGCATCTCTCTCTCTCTCTCTCTCTCTCTCTCTCTCTCTCTCTCTCTGTTCTCTCTTACATCTAGAGTAACTCTCGCAGCCGGGTAAGCAAGGCGACACCAACGTGAACCCTTTAGCTAGCGGGCGTAATTCATTCAATACATCGCTACTGAGCAGTGGCAACCAGAAGCCAGTTGACTAAGAAGTGAACGGGTGTTATACCGAAGCCGTCCTAGTAGTAGTAGTAGTAGTAGTAGTAGTAGTAGTAGTAGTAGTAGTAGTAGTAGTAGTAGCAGTAGTACCAGACCCATAGCCAAGAATTTTTTTCGGGAGGAAGAAGGGGACGGCACTTGTTGAAGGCCTTCATTATTTGTGAAAACAGCTACTTTCACTACTTATCTTCAGTAACCCCCTCTATAGGAAGCTCGGGGTAGAGGGGGCAGAACACACTACTAACTTGACTACGAGCGTGAGTAGTAGTAGTAGTATTAGTAGTAGTAGTAGTAGTAGTAGTAGTAGTAGTAGTAGTAGTAGTAGTAGTAGTAGTAGTAGTATGAGGAGGAGGAGGAGGAGCAGCAGTGGCGGCAGCGGTAGTAGCAGTAACAGTACTGACGTCCGGGAGTGTCAGACGAGACCAGTGGGGGAGCAAATAAAAATGAATGGAACAAAACATGATAATGATAACGACTTTCAGGACTCAAGGTTATCGTCATCGTCACAGACTCACTGTCCGACGCTCTCCAGGAAGTGGAACTGACCGAATTCCATTTTTTGGTGTCTACTCAATAGCCGAAACCAGTGAGAAAGTCAGACAGGTGATTCGAATGTGCCGAAATGTTCGTTCAGCATTCAGTAGTACACCTCGAAAATGTATGCTCAAATACAGCTGGTGTAGGCAAACAGTCGCTGGATAGGGGTCCATAGCAAAGAGAGCTTTATTGACTGATGGAGTTTGAGGACCGAAAGCAAGGCCTAGCATTCCAAGGCATCGTAAGCGAATGACTACGAAACACTTTCAAACTTTTAGTTCGGTATTGAATAAGCGTGTGCGCCTATAACTTCATAGTAAGTGTATGCACTTTGTTTTGAGGTAAGATTACAAAATATGCAAGAAGCAACACAATTTCTTTCCTTCGTTTTACCATGTCGTGTGGCTTGCGTACCTTTCCATCCCGGCTTCAAGCATTAAGTCATTACAAAACAGCAAAGTTATACATTATTGATGATCACAATTTTACAAGTCCGACGACGCCTAAACTGTCGTTAACTGAAATTCACCCTTCGTACTAGCGATAACTTAAATTGCTTCACGCCCACCGATCAATAATGCCAGCCGCTGAAGGAACAAAACAAAAAAAGAAAAAAAAGAAATAAAGAAAGCTCCAGTAGTAACTGCCTGAGAGCGAATAGAAAAAGAAAAATATGGCCGAAATAAACAAAACGGCACTGGTGCTTGTTTTTGTGTTTTTTTTTTCAGACCCTCTCTTGAAGTGTCTCGCTCTCTTGTTTTTATTTCGCCACACACAACAGGCCAAATACTTCCCTTGAAATGAAAATCGCGGGTGAAGCATTTTCGCATCACAGAAGGGTGGATGCGGCTATAGGACGTGCGTGTGTATATATATATATATATATATATATATATATATATATATATATATATATATATATATATATATATATATATATATATATATATATATATGCGCGCGGATTCCACATCGGTCAGCCATGACCGAGACGCCAGCCACGCACTCTCATAGAAGATCTTGCTGCATGGAACCACGCTATTCAACCAACAAGCACCTTGAATCGAACGCAGCCACAAAAGAACGTCCAAAAAAAAAAAAAAAAAACTCGCAGACATCTAGTTCAGCCACAAACAAAGAGAACGAAGTACAGCGACAAGCAAGCCAAAGGTGCCCGCGCCGCGGCAGGGCGCAGCCCTCCCGCATTTTAAAAAATCGATCGTCCGCAACGCACGCCATTGGACGGTGCGAGTGACGTGACGCCAACGGCGAGTTCTCATTGGCCGAACCCGCCACAAGGGTACGAGCAGCGAGCAGACGGCGGTGCAGAAAGGACACGGCTCGAACGCTATAAGCCTAGCAGACGATGCTCGAAAAGAACCAAGAAAAAGGGGGTATATGGAAAGCAACGGCGGGTAACTGAAAAGCAGGAACGGCCATGTCGTGGCGTTTAGGGAATGCAAGCGTCGTTGGGGAGCCGAGTTCCCTGGCAATTCGGGAATGGTTGTGATGCCTCCCTCCTTTTTTTTATTTTTTGAAGGCGAAATAGAGTGAAATGGAAATTCCGCGTGCCCGACGCGAACTACACAGCGAATGAACGAATGAAAAAGAGAGTCGGCGAACTTGCCGGGGACAATCTATGGCGCCATTGCGATGTCTGCCGTTGAAGGGGGGAGCCACGCGAAGGATGGGGATGCCTTATAGAACGCTTTGGCGTGCTTTTCAATGCCCCATCTATCCGCCCCTGTTGTTTTTTTACGAGATGAGGTCCCGTCGGCGTGAGTTGTTGCCAAGCATGCGGTGCTTCAGTCCCTGGATTGCTTCTCTTGTCGGCTGGCATCCTTCGTTTATGCATTTGCGTCTCCCCAATCTTCCTTTTCCTTTTTTTTTCGATGCGAAGAACCAGAAAAGGTCGATTTCATTTATCTACGAAGAGAAAGGCGATTCTGAAGTGTCAGAATAAATAAAACGATATTTCTTCAGAATACTGCACCGAGGGTGGGTGGAACGAAGGAAGATAAACCGAGTGTTCGGGCATTGGGTGCAAAATTGTTTTTTTAAGTACTACAAAACAAAATTGAGCCACCCTCCTCCCCCTTATCATCACCAATTGTTTCGGACAAGCACGACACCAATTTCCAAACATCCCCTACGTCTTCTCATCTTTCTTGCCCATTTTGGTACAAACCTAACTGGAAACTCGTTCGGAGAGTCACCTTGTATTGTTTTAACACGCGCTCGCTAGACGTTTACCGTTCAGTTATGTACCGCAGAGCCCACATAAACAGAAGATCGATGTTTCGCCTACGCTGAGTAATCCAGTTTCAAGCATATATGCAGTGCCGTACTGATTGGGGTACGGGCTAGAGATCTCAGTTGAGCATTACGCATAGTGTAGCTAACAGGTTGCAAGGATGTTGATGGTGAGACACCCTATCGGTGGCGAGACGTACTACCCAGTCGGATGTCTCTTTAAACACTCATAAATCAGGTCCCGGATAAAGCGCAGACTACATAGCCAGAAAACTGGACCGTTCTCGTCTAGTTTCCTGGCTGCACCTGAGAGTTTAAACGCGAGACTGTAGTGTATAGCGGCTTCTAGACTTCTCCAACGAACAGTGTCGTCTGCCACGACAGGGAAGCAGAAACCCCACGCAGCAGACGCTCGGACCGACAGAAGACAACGTTGCTTCGATGGCGAGTGGAATGGGCCTACAGAAAGGGCTTCACAAAATGTGAAATAAATAAATAAGAGAATATGAGGAGCCCAAAGCGACCGCGAGGGACAAGATGGACGCCCCTTAATAAATGGCCCGTGCGGGGCAAAACGGCAGCGTCGGGGTTTCTCCCGGAACATTAGGGATTGAGAGCGAGGCATGCAAACCCGGCGCTTGGTCCGTGGGTGCGGACCAGTCGGCCGGGATGGGGTGTCCTTTATGTGTTTACTGTAAGTACGAAGGCTTGAAGGAAGTCGAAGAAGCTGGGCCAGACAATGAGAGATCGCCGAGATCACGCGGGTGACTACGGGAGTTGAGAAATCACGCGGGCATAACGACTACAGAAAGGAGGCAGTTCGCCCTCGCTACAGAACTACAAAAGGAAGGCAGAAGAGTGAGAGAGAGAGAGAGAGAGAGAGAAACTGGGGCGAATTTCCTTGGTGTATTTTGTCACGTGCGCGAAGCGTTAGCCAACGAAACCACGGTTAGCACTAATGCCACCACAATTAGTTGTACACTTGGGCCAACAGTTAGTCGTACACAGTTAGGCCGGAAACTGGCCCAAAAGCAACCCTATAGCAATTAGGTAAGTAACTAGCCAAAGAGTCACGCCAGACGAAAGTCAAATATCTACGGCAACCCTCGGCTTCATAAATCGTTAGCTGGCCAATCAGGCCAACAATTAGTCCACCAGTGGGCGCTGTGCCAGTTTTCTTGACAAAGCACTGGGGTTTAGGGACAGGGAGGGCAAAATAGACTTTAAGCGGGTAGAATTAACTAGAAGAAGGTTGTCTGATTGGTGGTTAAAGTCAAGGAACGAGTGAAAATTAAACCCTTCACTGCAAAGTACCAGTCCTCAACTTTACTATTTAAAGAAAAAAAAGATAAATCTAGTGGTTAGTTCACTAATTATTATGGCTAGGTGGCGTTAGCCACCGCCCAATCTAAAGGGTACAGCCATATCCATCCATCCATCCATCCATCCATCCATGTATGTATTGTCGCCAGGAACGGAGACTGGCCGATATGTCTTGTTTTTCCTTGTGTACAGAAATCAGTTGGTTGGGCTATATATTTTTATGTAATTTTTTTTCGTAGCAACGTTTGAGCTCCTACTATAGACTTCCGTTTTCGCGTTTTTTTTTTTTTTCGCTCTCCTTTGTTCACATTCGAGCAACAGCAGATGGCACAAAGTCAACAGTGGGGCGAATCGGCTTGCCTTGTGCACTGCATTTTTTTATCACTACTATTTTTGTTTCTAGACGTGAAAAGGCTGGAGGGAGGCGGTCCTTTGAAGGCGGGCACGAGACAACGACGTACGCTGAGGCCAAAGGCATGCGTTAGCCTTCCCTCGACTTCCATCCTTCCGAAATAGTTAAGATTTAGGCATCATTCAGCGTTTTCTATTTCCTCTGCGGAAGCAGAGTATACGTTTTTCTGCTTTCCCGTTTCGCTGAGATTGTTGTTGCGGAGCACATATACATGCAGAGTGGAACAATTGAACAAATTTGGTTGTTAGGCAGTCCTGTGGTTTCTGCAGTGCTTTCTTCGTTCCCTCTTTTTATCGCTGTTTTTTGTCGCTGAGTGGTTGCTTTCGTGATAGTAGATCTCGCTGGTCGATCGGTGCACTGTGCCAGCTTATCACGCGAATACGGTGTGTAACCGATGTGATAGACAAGTGACGGGATAGAGTGCGGGTTGCCTTCCATTATCAACGCTACCTACAAATTTCAGTCCTTTCTGAAACTGTTTTAAAAGTTTCATCCGTTTTAAATAACCTTATAGTTACATCTTCTTGATGAAACACAACAGCAGATTACTGAAGAAAGAAAAATTTGAACGGCTGTTTCTCTTTTTTTTTTTTCGTTTGATACGCCCTATGACGAAAATCAGCAGATAACGAAGCCACTGAAAGTACAGGAGACGTCAACTGTGCTGTTCTAAGTGCATTGTAACAATCGTGCTCTAATATGTGAAGAAAGAATAGTGGAACCGAAGGTCGCAGCTTCGGTCCTTGCTACTGGCAAGTTCGTCTGCGTTAGTTTCTTCACATCGACATCACAATTATTACAGCACACTTAGAACAAACTGTACAACCATTGTTCCCTGTACCTCCATAAACTTCATAATCTAATGGTTTTCATTAAATCCACGTGGTGCTATTCTTGCAAGTGATGCGATGCGGGTGATGCTATTCTTGCATAGTTAAGGCGAACCTACAATAGTCACTCAAAAGCCTTACTAAGAGTCACTTTTTCGCTCCTTTTTTTTTTCGCTAAATTTAAAAAAAAAAATAGGCTATTTTCCTCAAAATTACTGCTCATATGAATATGTGATCTCAGTGACCTCAATAACTTGTTGGTGGGCCAGTTTGTACATAATTAAGTTTCTTGTGGCGGTGGCGCAACTAATAAAGAAGGCATTGGGTAAGCAGCGTGCGGACATATTACATGTAAAGCTGGAAGCAATTCAACAGCAGAGAGAAGATTGCGAAGTGATCGCCACTGGATAGGAACTCCGAAACTGAATGGGGACACCAGGTCTATGGACGACACATTTTGCGTCTCGTTCTGGGTTCATCAGTGAAAGAGAATAGAATAGCTACGGTTCTCAGACAATGCGCCGTCAACGGTACTTTGTTTTATGCACATTAGGCGAGGAAGACCCCCCAAGGCAGTAATAAAAAAATACTGTACTCCAAAACAAGCTTAAGAGTAAACAACAGCCCCTTGGTGAACATATAAACCCAGAGCGAGACTAAAGCGTCAGCATGACGCGATGCGCGGAATAACTTGAACCGCTTGCGCCCCCACAAAGTTTTTGAAGGGCCCTGAGGTGGCCTGACGTTGACAGCTCGGAAAACGCGGTCTTCAGAACGAGCTCTGCTCTCCAGACTCACGAGATAGAAAATATATGCAAAACGGGAAGTATAAGTGGGCGGACTTATATCAATGGAGATATAGATATAACAGAAAAACTGAATAGCAGACCGGAACCCATGCGGTGCGCAAACGGAACACGCCGCTCTGCGAATGACAGCTGAGGGTCGCTTCAGAAAAAAAAAGAAAAAGAAAACGGAGACCGAAGCGCCGGGTGGGAGACAAAAAAAGTCATCTTTACGGTTTTTGTCATTTCTTTCTTTCTTTATTTCTTTCTTTCTTCCTTTCTTTCTTTCTTTCTTTCTTTCTTTCTTTCTTTCTTTCGAAAAAGACTAATACTAAACATGCTCTAAAATCCAACTTCGACTTACGAATGCTTTATAACCTGCGCGGTGAAACAGCAATTGAACTAAGTGGCACAGAGCCTGGCATATTTTACGCCTTCAGGCTAATACCGCCCGCAAATTCAAGCAATGTAGCTAATACTTTATTTTCCGCGACATCCGTCATCTCTATTTTTGTTGCGAGATCTGTCATCTCTATTTTTGTTCCGTTATAATTAGGCGTATTTCATAACAACAAATGTTTATTTTGAATTCCCTACATGTACTGCAATACCGTGCTATTAAATTCTGCACCTGTTGTCCGCTTTATTTTTAACACTGGGCCGGGCACTAGCATTCCCTGGATATCCAGATATCCATACATCAATCATTATGTCAAGAAAATAGAAACATTCAATGAAAAAAAAAACACGCCAGACGAATGCGCCAAGTGTGAAGTGTAGTTAAGTCCAAGTGTACCCATGTACCAGTCGCCAATCGACAAAGTTACCGCTAACAACAAGGTTGATTCAAGATCATTTTGACCAGTCGAGAATAACGTAGGCTTGAATGCTCTCTTCTATATCTCGCTCAGAATTTGTCTTCATAGTTTGTTGCATTCGTTTTGTTCAAGTGATAGGCAAAAGAAGGAACCGACCAGCTTACCATCCTTTTGACAAATGGACAATAACGTTGGCTTGGATGCCCTCGTATATATCTCACTCAAATTTTGTCTTCATCCTATGCTGCATCTACTTTGTTAAAGTCATCAGCAAAGTAAGAAACCGAAGAAAAAGGGAAAAAGAAGCACGAACTAACGCCTCCATTTAAACCATACACCATGCAGTCGCGCTCGCATCATAGTGTCTGGTATTAGAGTAAACGCCACTCAGCAAGGCAAACTGCTGGAAAGAGAGAAAGAGAGAGGTAATCGGAAGGGCTCGAGAGAAAAGCTCACGCCTTCCTCAGTTTCGCGTGATGACGATTATTACCGGGTGGATCGGCCGGTAATAACCAACAGTTATCTTTCTCCTGCGTCCTCATTTATCTCCATTCTGACCTCGCACGCTCACCTTACACCCGTTCTTCCTCTCTCTCGCGTTCTTTTTCTCTACAAGTTTCAACCGTCCAGCTCATCACCTCTGCAAGCTTACGAGTACCGCCCGCATGAATGTTTCGTACGCTATGCCAAAAAAAAAAAAGAAAACACGAAAAGCAAGTCAAATGAGAGGACTCACTAAAAACGGTTTCAGTAGTTATATTCGCCTATACGGCTGGAAGTTTCAAGAAGCGCTGCTCCATTTCTCCTCACTTCCGTATGCTGTATACTGCCTTTTACCGATACTGCGAGTTTTTTTTTCAACATTATGTTCACTTTCTTTTTGTTATTTACTTATTAGTATCCACCCTAATTTCTCATTGATTTTTCTGGTGCCACGTGATGTATTGTACATAAATTTAAAAAACAAATAGATATAAAGTAATCACTGGTACCATATTGCATAACACGTTTTTTCGGGATAACACTTCTTACATTATTTGCTTCTTCCAGTCGACATTTTCATTAAAGCGTTGTATCTTCACGCTCTGTTAATGGAATCACATTCTAAGCAGTGTTTGGAAAATACGAATGGAGGAGGATTGGGCTTCTTTAAAGGGATTTCAGAACCTTGCGCATGCGGACTGACATCACAGCGCGCGACTCTAATACCACGCACATATATGGTAAATTGACAGAGCAATCAAGGATTCCTCCCAGAAATTCTTGATTGATTTGTGGGGTTGAACGTCCCAAAACCACCATTTGATTATGAGAGACGCCGTAGTGGAGGACTCCGGAAATTTTGACCACCTGGGGTTCTTTAACGTGCACCCAAATCTGATTACACGGGCCTACAACCTTTCCGCCTCCATCGGAAATGCAGCCGCCGCAGCCGGGAATCGAACCCGCGACCTGCGGGTCAGCAGCCGACCCAGAAATTCTTACTAACGCTTTGTCATACAGAGAATTCAATGCATGGTCTAAAATATTTCCGCTGTTTGCCTTTGGTCGACTTCAGCGATGGTGATGCTGACGACGAATATGATTATTATGCTAATGATCACGAATATGTGCCACAAAGCCAAATGAAGCAAAGAAACAGTTCTGCTAATCAGGTCGTTGTTTTCCATGTTTCGGAATATTGATTCACCTCAGAGAAAGAAAACAATCGCTCCACTTTTAAAACGTCCCGACAATGTAACCTTGTTTTTGCATTTTTCATTCGCTCAATCATTTGTTTTTGAAGCGATTCGCTATCACTTTTCGGAATCGAAGACAACATACCGATATACACCATGCTTCGCCGTCGACAGTTGTTTTTCAATGACGACGTCGATCATACAGCTTCGTAAAGAATTGCCAGATATATGCCACGACCTTAGCGTGGAAGCGGTACAGCGATTTGGTACGATCCACATGATGGATTACACGAGCCGTACGACAGCGTCTACGTCTTCACTCACTGCTATACTGCATCTGCCGACTTTCAGTCAAAGGAGCACCGATGACCACACAACATTTCTAAAGAGTGAACACAAGTTACGCCGAAGAGAGGAAGTCGACATGAGGTTGACTGCCCGATAGCCTGCAGGCTATCAAGATATTTTTTATCGCTTTACTACTTACTCAACTTCAGCATCGCTATCAGCTTATACGTAGGCTGTTATTTATACTCACGCTGACTCACAGAGACTTCAAAATACCAACGTTCATTTATTTATCAGAGGCGTACGTTGTGAAGGATGGCTGAGGGTGGGGGGGGGGGGGGGGTTGCCATGACCCTTCCCCACCCCCCCCAATTTTTTTCCCTGGAATTCTTTATCATGTGAGTAATCTTCTTAAGTGAAAACTGGCTACTGGATTGCGACCATTGATATCTCATAATCGAAGGTACGAGATCGAAAAGCACCAAGCAGAAGCACCGATTACGCGAGATATTAGAAGCCAATTGTACGCCACGGACGTATTAGTCGACTCACTCAGACTCAAATAGCAATATCAGTCTTACTGTGCGTGAGTCCGACTGATAACATTTTTTGAGAGTCACTGCAGTTGAGGAAGAATGTGGGCACGAGTGAGTCTCAAGGGCATGCAGAATATATAATTCATCAGTGAGTGAGTGAGTGAGTGAGTGAGTGAGTGAGCGAGTGAGTGATTGATTGATTGATTTGTGGGGTTTAACGTCCCAAAACCACCATATGATTATGAGAGACGCCGTATAGTGGAGGGCTCCGGAAATTTTGACCACCTGGGGTTCTTTAACGTGCACCCAAATCTGAGGACACGGGCCTACAACATTTCCGCCTCCATGGGAAATGCAGCCGCCGCAGCCGGGAATCGAACCCGCGACCTGCGGGTCAGCACCCGAGTACCTTGGCCACTAGACCACCGCGGCGGGGCGAGTGAGTTAGTGATTTAGTTGCACATTTTTTCGCCAACCCATGTTTGTAAGAGACAGCCATCTTTGGCAGGAGGCTACGGGTGAGGCGGCACAAACAACCACGATACACTCTAAACTGCTTTACAGCCTTAAAAGCACTTCAAGTATTCTAAACACCTTTTTGCCAAGCGAAAGTTGGCAATAACGGGGTAGTAAGGTTGTACTGTAGCCCGAAAGAGCATTTCAGTTTGCATAAGCGTTAGTGTTTTACCTACAACACCCTTTCGAAGCTAATGAGGGAGCTATGTTTAGCAAATTACATTTTGGCCCATATGCTGCAGCACTGCCAGCTAATAACTGAAACTCGATAAACAAAAAGCGTTGAAGGTCAGGATAACAGATCTGTCTGTTTCATAGCTGTATACAAGTACCCCATAGGTTTAAGCATATTCGGAGAATTTTTTTTTTAAGTTATGAAGACGGATAATATCCTCATCGGCGCTGAGCGGCGGCTCAAGATATTTATGGCTGCAGATTGTCGATGTGTGGTTGTGTAGTCTAAGCACTTTGTACTAATGAAAAAGTGAGAGCACTTGGTACAAACGGTGTTTATTTACGCTATGTGCGCGCGTGTGTGTGCGTTAGCGTGTGCATGCGCGTGCTGTGTACGCATTTTGTAGCTTTTTTTTCGATACTGATGCCCTCATTTGAATTTTTCCTCTCTAATAGCTTTCATTTCTCAGTTTTCCAGTAATAATGGTGGCTAAACGATCGGCAACACTGCATGCTATGGTTGTTTTGTTTAGTGAAAACTCCCTTTTTGCTAGAGTGCATGTAAGGGGTGTTATTTACACACGCGTCAAAAACCCCTTAAGGGTGTAAATTGATTTACTGCGATATAGCAAGTTTAGACAAATAACTTAACGACCATCGATACGTCCGCACTAATCACCTGATAGCAAAGAGTCGCTAAACATTTTATGTCGCGACTATAATATATATATATATATATATATATATATATATATATATATATATATATATATATATATATATATATATATATATATATATATATATATATGCTGCCTGATTTGCATACGCCAGCTTTCAAGATATCGTTCGTGGCATGATTGGAACCGATCCCTATCATGCGGCTTTCGAATCAGGGCCCAGTCTCTTATAGGCGAGTACCACATATATATATATATTGGCGAGTGCCAGCCGCGCAACTTTACAAAGCTATATACAAACCAACCAACCAACAAAAAAAAAGAAAGAAAGAAAACAACACCGTGCGAAACACGACATCTCGACTGCGGAATACATTACGCGAGCTCAGGCAAATACTCGTTGCGATTCGCTCTCCGGGAAAGCACCTAGATCACTGCCATATACATGCGAGAGTACATATATATCCGCGGAGAAGCCTTGCTGTAGCTGCATCAAATTATAGAGGTTCGTTTTTCCGGCCGGAACAGCATTGGTCCGTGCTGCACGGCGGGTCGGTATGCAAATGAAGTGTGCGTTTGTGTTGTCGACGTTTCATTTTTTGGTGTTTATTTGCGGTACGTGTGTAATGTAAGATGGCGCTGCGAGGAAAATAAAGTACGTGGCTGTATCGAGACGATCGATTGAACCCTCCCGTGCCACTAATGTAAATATACATACAAAACAAACCCACGCATGTTATTACAAAAATCGATCAACCATGTATCGATGGCGCGGTGGCATGTATCGCTTTGCAGACTGTTGGCTTCTGCGAATAAGGCACGTGTCTTGATCACAAGGAGGCTCGATAGATGCTGTGTCCTAAAGCTGGTCTTAATGTTGATCATTTGATTGATATGTGGGGTTTAACGTCCCAAAACCACCATATGATTATGAGAGACGCCGTAGTGGAGGGCTCCGCAAATTTCGACCACCTGGGGTTCTTTAACGTGCCCCCAATTTTGAGCACACGGGCCTCTGGTCCTAATGTTATCAAACGATGAAGACCAACACGACAAAACGAGACAAGAAACAGAAAAAAAAGCAACAATTGCACACTTCATGACGGAACTGAAAAAAAAAAAGATCCCCGGTCACACATCATGTTCTTAATAAGGAAGACAAAGGGCCAGAACGACATACAATGATGGTGTCATAAAATGTGAACATAAGTGAAACAAATTTGTCTAAATCGGTGTAAGTAAATGAAATTCAAGTAAATGCAGTCGGTGTCGCGAAAGCTATAACCGTTTTAATATAAATGAATAGCTACTTCAGAAATTTCAATAAATAAATTAATCTTAATATGTCGTGCTGTTAATGAAACGCACACTGCGTGGTTCATAAGAAAAGGAGCAGTAAGCAGTCACCGTCTAACACACCGAAATCAAAGCACATTGCGGCCTAAAAAAAAAGTGCTTGACAAAGGGTTGTCGTTAGTGCGATCGAGAGCCCTGTTCAAGCACCTTTTATATCTTCAAACCTCCGTCTTCTCGTAACCTTCTGCCTCCTATGCATTTCTACAAATGCATACTAATAATTATAAGATTGCAATCAACAACAACAAGAAATGTAACAGGCTACGCACTTTGTACAATAAGCCAAGTAAAAAAACAAAACATCTTAGCGAATTCAGTAGAACCACGAGAGAACCAAGCATAGCCAAAGCTAAAATCGGGGTCTACCTTCGCACTGCCCACCACAGTGAGATATGACCACACAAAACAGAGGTACACCCCCTCCCACCACCGTTCCTCAAAATCATGCACGCCGGCACGATCTTGGCTTTAATCTCGACACGACCGCAGCGCCCTCAACTTCAAAGAACCACGCTTCCCGCGGGCGGTTTGAAGCGTCCGTCACGAAGGAGACGAGTGAAAAGAAACCTATCCACTTCGTTCTTTCATACACGCTGAATATTTCAAAGAATAGCACGCCAGCGCGATTTGTCCGAGAGAAAGATACCAAAAGCAACACTAACAAAAGGAAAGAATATGCGTGCAGTAGACGGGATACGCTGGTTCGCCGAACTGTGCGTACAGCGAGCCAAATTCGTTTTAGCTTGCGGCTGCACAGAACAGTGCGTTGTTTTTTTGCCGGCCGAGCTAAAGTTCATCGAGCGGCGGCTAAGGTCAAGCGTGAAGAAGAAACTCCGCGAATCTTGGCACGATGCGAGCGCCGCCTGGCTGCGGTGGTCGTGATGGCCGTAGTCTTATTTTACTTTTACCTTGTAATATATATACCTTAAAGGTATGCCCCAAACCTATAGCCGCCCCGCTCCCCTTCCCCAGTCGGCGTTCGCCTACTGATCCCATTGATTGAAACCAGAAAAATGCAGACGGATAACAGACAGCTGAATATTTGATGTGTGAAGAGTATCCAACTGATGGCTTTCGGTTACGCCATATTCCGCTATCAACGTTGTCCTTTTGCATCTTTAAGAACTAAACTATAGACAATAGATTTATACGCTTGTATATGGTTGGGCGGGGGGCAGTTGGAGTTTCGTGACATTCTTAACGTCGAGCCACAGCATACAAAAGTACGAAAATATTAGTTTAGCAGCCCTATAGATGACGGAGCGCTTGTGTCGACAGTGAAATAGCCAATAGACTAATTTTGCGGATGCACTGACGTTCAGCCACTCTCATGGACTGCTCATGGTGCTACTTCGTATTAGTACCAACCGAACGAACGCCGTTGCATGCTGTTGAGTCGTGTGAACAAACACGCTACTGAGAAATTTGAAAGAAATTTGAAAGAAATTTGAAAGAAATTGAAAGAAATTGAAAGAAATTGAAAGAAATTGTTTCACCAACGAGCCCACATCGCCACTCTTGACGCTACTGAGGACGCAATCGGTCCTTTAATTTGAGGTTCATGGGAAGCCGGGGAAAAAAAAATCATTCCTGCAAATGTTCAATATCACGAGAAATGCGAAACAAAAAAACAAAAGAAACTGTATACTTGCCGAGATATTCGAGGAACCCATATGTAAATCTGACCTGGGACAAATGAATGGTGAACAAACAGGAGCGATAATTTGTGTTATCTACAGTCACGCTTCGCCACGTTGCGTAAGCGTAGCACGAATTGAAAGCCTTTATTGATACCTAGGGCTTAACGTGCCGAAACCACCATACGATTATAAGAGACGTCGTAGTGGAGGGCTCCGAAAGTTTCGACCACCTGGGGTTCTTTAACGAGCACCCGAATCTGGGCACACGGGTCTACGACGTTTCCGCCTCCATCGAAAATTCCACCGCCGCAGCCGGGATTCGATCCCGCAACCTGCGGGTCAGCAGCCGAGTACCCTAACCACTAGACACGAATTCAAAGCTCAAACTTAAGGCACACGGGAGAGCTTTTCAACAGTGAAGGAGCAACCGAATGAAGGGACGATAAACACCAATGAAGGCAACAAAATAAGGCAAAGTAATCATCGGCTCGTCATTGTAAGGATACGTTTTTAACGATGTCCTCGGATAGTCGACGTTTTGACACCACGCAGTTCCACAGAACGAAATTCATAACACGATTGACGTTAAACTTTGTAGTGAAGAAGTAACCAAACGAAATGAGAAGGAATTCTAATGAATACAGTCAACGAAAAAAAAAAACAAAGGGATCACCTTGAGAGTGTGGTCACCTGGCTATTATAAAGATACGTTTTAATGACGTCCACCAATAGATGAAGCTTAGACATCATGCAGCTGCACAGAATAAAAACTAAACAAGATCAATGTTGAACCTTGGGGTTAGGAAGTATTTAAATGAAATGGGAACAACTACTTATGAAGACAATGAAATAAGTCAAATAGACCACCTGGATATGTGTCTGGTAGCTTGGCTATTATAGAGATACGTCTTAATGACGTCCACCGATAGAAGAGGTTTAGACATCATGCAGCTCCCCAGAACGTAATCTGTCAACACGACGAACGTTTAATCATGTGGTGTAGAGCAAACCGAAGGAAATGACGGTATTAACAAAAAAAATGAGAGAAGGCGAAGAAGTCATTTTGAGAAAACGTGGTCGACAGACCGTCGTAAGGGGAACATCACGTCCTATAATGGTGTACACCGATGACCGCGGTTTAGACACCATGAAGCTTGACATAACGAAATGTGAAATTATGCGGAAAAACATCGGACCACGTATTGCATTCAGAAAGCTGGACTAAAGTTACCTCAGACGATGATTCGCGACGAAAAAAATAAATAAAAAAAGTGCTATAACCACATACGTTATATCGCTATACAGTTTAACCATGCTATTCAATAAAACTATATAACATTAATTTAATTATATTCCGACCGGTATATACGCATCTGCTGTCAAACACTGAACTAGAGCTTCAGAAATCCTTAAATAGGGCTTCACTACAGGCGAAACAGTGAAAAACAAACAAATGAATAATTAGGAGGGCGATTGCATCAAGAAGCGCGAAAACTGAAAACACCTATATACTCAAAAAGTGCGCACACATCCCGAGTGAAGAGATTTAGACTTGTCCCGCAGGAGTCCATCTTCGTGTCTTTGTTTGCTGTGTTTGTTTTATTATTAGTCTGTTTCGTTTCTCGCCCCTGCACGGCAAAACACGTGAGCACGCGAGAAACGGGCTCACGAAGAGGGGAAACCAAGAACCGCACCACACCGCGTTGCCAGCACAGCATACGGTGAACGAAGTCTATACCCAACTGACGAGAAGGACTCCTCCGCGGAGGAGCACGGGGATAATTGCCTTCGAGTTTTAGCCGGACGCGCGCTGCGGCATCGTCTCAAGCGGCGAAACGCTTGAGACGATGATGCGGGCCGCCGCCGCAGAGTGGAGGACGAAGGCGAGACGCCAATTTCGGGGTTCATTTCAACGCTGCAGGTCGGCTGCTGCCGAGTTCCTTTCACTGCCTTTTCCCATTATTTTCTCTCTATGAGGTCAGCACGGTCACCGCTTCCAAAAGAGCGCTGAAGATGCACGGCCGAGTGAGCAGACGAGACAGGCGATGCGTGCACGTGTATACTCTGATGTTTTCTGTTCTCGTCTCGATCAGCTTTTTCACGAGTAGGCTGTTCTTGCAACTCGCTGTCCCTGCGTGGTATACGTTCAACGAGTCGTCTGCTCTCGTCTTGATCGTCTGTTCTTCTGTTCCGAGTTTCGGGGTTTCCTGTTCCTGTGCGGTCTGTCCTTGAGTTGCCTCTTCGTGGTTCGTCCGTTCTCGTATACAAATAGCCAGTTCCTCTGTTTACGAGTAGTTGTTCCCACATCGTCTATTCTTGGCTCGAAAATCTGCTCCTGGGTTGTGTGTTCACCAGTAGTCTGTTCTTGTATCTCTGTTCCAGCGCAGTGCATTCGTGAGTTGTCTGACCTCGTCTCCATCATCTCTTTCTCTGTTATGAATATCAGCGTTGTATGTTCCTGCGTGGCCAGTCCACGAGTGGTCTCATCGTAGTTTGTCTGTCTTTGTCTAGGTTGTCGGTTCGTCTGTTATGTGTTCACGAGTAGGACTTTCTTGTATCGTCTATTCTTGACTCGAAAATCTGCCCCGGTCTTGCAAGTTCACGAGTAGTCCATTCGTGTTTTCATGATTGGTTTGCTCTCGTCTTGACCATCTCTAACAGTATTTCTTTGTTCTTGTGCAGTCTGTTCACGAGTCGTATGTTCTTCCGATGTTCATCATTTCCTACTGTTTTGTTGTTCACGAGTGGTTTCATCCTGTTTGGTCCGTTATACGCTCCTCTGATTGGCGTAAGTTCCTGTTCTCCGTTCACGAGTATGAGATGTTACTGTGTTGTCTGTTGATGAGCATGCCTATGTTCTGCTGTCGTCTGCCCCTGCAGCTGTCCTTGCCTGAACCGCATCTTTAGAGTCATCGTGTTTCTGTTGTGTGTTCCTTCTTCGTTTCTCTATACGAGTCATCTGCTTCTATGTTGTCATTTTTTTCGCGTAATTCGTTCCCTAAAATGGACCGCCTAAAACTGCACGTGCGTGCGTTAGCAGTTTTGATCTTTGAAGCCTTTCCGCGACCAACGTGCTTCAAGCTGAAACCTTTTATTTAATCCTTCGCGGATTCAGTTATTAACGTGGTGGCGTTGGCTGCTCCGTTATCCCTTTCGTTTATTCTTTATTTCCCGCTACGTCCCGTTTTATGAATATTTTTACGCAAGTCCATTTTGTTTCGAACCGAACACGCCGGAATTAGTCGAGTTAATCGTTCAGTCGAAAATCGTTTTATGCCGCCTGTCGTCTGCAAACACAACCTGCCAGGACACGGCCACATGATGCCTCCCGTAAAAACACACACGCCAACAAACGGTAGCGTGAAGACGTCCCCAAGGGCCTAACAAGTCGCAACTCTACACAAACTTAGATACGGAGAACTCGCCCGCTCGTTACAGGGTCAAGACGTGAAAATCGGGATAAGGAGACTGTCTTTGTGCCGCACTAAGACAAGAAAAAAAACCGTCCGAAACAGAGATAAGAGATCAGAGGGTGCGGGAGAGTAAAAAAAAAAAAAAGATCCGAAAAGGAACAGGGGAAGGAGGGCAGCGACGGGACGATAAGAAAGCGAGATTAAGAATGAACTTCAAAGATGTGTGCTCGGGCGCGAAGACAGAAAAAACTCGCGCCGCGGCTTCTGCTGGCTCGATAACTGGCTCTGGCTCCGACAAGGACACGGGAGGAATGGCGAACCGCGGCAGATCGGAAAGTCGACGGATTCCGCCGATAAATGAATGATCAATGGGAATCCTACAGGAGCGGTGGACCGGGTGTTCAGATCCATGGATGCACCACGCTCTCTTATTTCCTTTTGGCTCAGAAAAAAAAGAAAGAGAGAGAGAGAAAGACAGAAAGAGGGCAATACTTCTGTAGGGTGCGCCCTTTATATGTCTTGTATATATCTGTCTCTTTCATTTTGATTCATTTGGTTTGTTTTAAGAGAGAGAGAGGGGGGCAAATATTTTTGTAATCTGAACGCTTTCTCTCTCACACTGCGCGTCACATCTACCGCTAACAAAAACGAATTTAAACAGCCTCTAGATCGTCTAAAAGAAATTTCCACAGTCTAAATCTGTTTTGTAAGGATGCCAGGGTTTCTTCTTGAACTGTAAACCTTATTAACACCAACACCCTCAAACCGCGGCATTAGGGACTTAGAAGCTTGTTTGTTTGTTGTTGTTTTATTCTCTCAGACAGGAGAAAGAAAAAGCCGCGCGCGAAAAAACACGGTCCCTGATCCACTGATTGCCGGATTAAAGCGAGTCATTTCCCGAATCGCAAACCAAATCTGATAACCCTATCGCTACTTCCGCAAGCGTCTTGAATAAGGACCGCTCATTAAAGGTGTCGTTATGCATAAAAGTACCATGCGGACCCAGAAACCACTGCCTACAAGATCGCTAATCTCAACACTGTACTTAGATCGACCTTCGTCACGTCTTATATTTTCGAAGAACCGTCTTTGTACCCGTAGTTGCCGCCACAGAAGGACGAAATAAAGAAGGGGTGAAAACATGCAGAAAGGACAAACAAAATAATGCACAGACATTCAAGACATCTTCAGAGCTTCATGCCGGTACCCCTTGTATGTTAATGAGTGTAAAGTAGCATTTGCGTTGGCGCCGAAGAACAAAACAATCGGAATTTCACTATACGTTTCTTTTTTTGTGTGTGTTTACATTAACAGGTAACACCCAATGTTACTCATGTCCTCGCCTTTCGTACGAAATGAACATACTCGAGAATGGAATGCGATAAACTAAATTTTAAAAAAATACTGTTTTCACCGCAATTGCTGTCATGAACGACGTTACGTATAGGCTGCAGAACTGCTAATCTGTTTACGAGAATACAGCGCCTAAAACGCGATCTCTAAGAAAACACTCCCTTCCCTAACACATGACATGACACATTCAATTTCACAACGTTCTATGTCGATCAACCTCCGAGCGAAACGCCCTCTGCCGTTTAAACGCGTCTTCACGAGCAATTGCCTCCTTGAACAGCCGTTAAATAACCGACGCGAACAATCGCAAGGTGCCAGTGAAAGCAACTCTTCGGACGTGCTCCACGAAAAAAAAAAAAAAAACGGCCGTTGCCGAAAAGTCAGCGCCATTCCCTTCCAAGAACACCAATATAATAAAGGCAAAAAAATGGCCCGAGGATCTCCCTTCGTACTACTGAGAGAAGTTCGAACCGAAGACGCGGCAAACCAGCGAGCTCGCTACGCCGGGAGAGAAGGAGGCCTTGTGAGAGAGGAGGAAAGTAAAGGAGGAAAAACAAGAGGGAAAGAGAGAAATGCGCGTAGGCGGGGCCTGGTGCGCGCGCGCATGTGTAGTGGGCGTGGCCACAGAGATGGCGAGCGCAGCGACTCGTAGCGGGACGCGAGCGAAGCAGGCGTCGCGTTTTCCGCACAGTGCGGGTTCCAAGAGACTCTCGTTGACGAAAGGAAACAGAAAGATAACTTTGCGAACGAATCAAGCGGGAATACGCGTAAAGGGACAAAAAGAAACATAACAGATCCTACGGGGCCTAAATATGTATGCCGCAGAACCTTTTTTGTTTGTTTGTTTCCTGCTTGATGACTGCTTGCTATATGTTTCGTTGTGCATTTTTTTTCTCTGTCTCACAAACCTTCGCCGACGTGTAGAACAAAAAGAAGCATGAATAGAATCAGCCACGTGTTTTTTTTTTTCACTTTCCAGGAACATTGAGAACTGATTTTTATTTTCCTCTACCATGTATTTCCGTGCTTAATGAAAGGTTGTTCCGACAAAATTTCTTTTTTTTTTAACAAGTGTGTGAAATTCCTATAGAGCAGAGCAAAATTACAGTCGTGTTTGTGATTAACAAGCACGCATATCTGGCCAACCAACCCATTGAGTACTGCAAAAAAGAATCACATAGAAAAAACAAGGAGTCCGTCCGTTCCTGCGAATCAAACCACGAAGTAACTTGGAATGATCAGTGAATGTTAATTTCAGCGGCACACTTTCAAAGAAATTAAACAACTTATATTTCATTTAAGGGATGATATGTTGTCCTTAGCAGTCATTGAGAATTTATTAAAGCTTTGTAAAAATAGCCATGGGCACAGCGCTTAAATGGTCCTATCCACAAATAGCGTCCCTGTAGTTTACTTCGAGTCATTGTCAGTTGATTTTCGTTATGGTACTGCCTAACCAGGAGTAACAACACAAATGAGCCCTTAAATACCCATTGGTTCGTTTATAGCTCGAAAATGTGTTCTAGGAATTTCACAGATTGATATTGTCTTCAAAACGTGCGCACAAAAATATCACTGTTTTAAAACAAAAAAAAAATTGCACAATCCTTAAACTATAAAATCTGCGCCATTGCAGGGATTAAACTGACGTACATGCAACGTTTGATCTAATTTACATATGTCACGGTTCGTTTACTAATCTTCGGTTTACTGGCTATAACCTTGGTTAAATTATATATGCCTAGAATGGCGATTGGGTGATTCTGTAATAAAAAATTCAGTCCCAACAACTTAATACAGTTGTTTTTTTTTTCTGGGGGGGGGGGGGGACAAACGCCTGTAGGCATGATGCTGTTTGATGACTGGTGTAAGCGCTAAACATCAAACAAATGAACAGCATGGTGTTAATTATTATGAAGTTCATTACGCTCTCAGAAAGTGAAGGACGCTGCGAATTCGTGCGCTATGGATCACATAATTTCATTTGTATGTCCACACTGACGAATATTATTCGAAGGTGGCTATCAGTAAGAACAATTCGATAGGCCTCAAATACAAGCTAAAGATTTCATTGTTCACGATATACCTTTGAACATCGGAGAGTAGAATTGTTATCAGGCTTTTCTCTGTTTTGTTTTTTTTCTTAAATACTCGCTTTGCATATGAAGAGATATTTCTGCACGAACGTATGGAACGGATTCAAAGCAAGAAAAACAAGCATGACCAAGGCATAAGTGCTTACCATGTGGAGAGAGTCCCAGGCTGAAAGAGTCCACCGATTTACCTGCAAAGAAAAAAGGAAAAAAAATTGTCACGCACAGTCTCGTGACATCATAGAGAGCAAACACACACACACAAGAAAAAAACATTGATGCTAGTGAAGAGGGAACCGACAACTACAGCAATCCGTATATAAAAAATTGAAAGCAAGAAGTATTTCACAAAAATATTATTAAACGCTTTTTACTGAACGCAAATGCGTGACATTAATTGTCGTATGTGTTTCGAATTGTATAACGTTGCGATTGTATTTGATGCTACATGTAATTATTTTTTCTATAGTGTATATTCCTGTGTTTAGACGTGTATACCTGAAGTTATTTCACCTATTTGAACCAGCACTCTTGTCACTCTTTGTGTTGCAAATATTCTTTTTTACTAGATGTTTCGTTTATTAAGTGAAAATATGTAGCCAATGGCATAAAGCACAAACCCCTTTCTTTCATTAATTACTTCAGATTAATAATAAGAAGAAGGAACAGGCACTGCGTTTCCCAATGAGCCGTTCTCCAGAACTTCAAAGATAATCGGACAATATAGTTTTACGGGTGGGACATATAGCGACTTATGTGAGTGTTTTCATCGCTATGTGTGCGCTATATATAATCTTTCTATGCGTTTGTGAATTTATGTATACCCGTGACATTACCTTTATTTGCCTGATTAATTTCTTCCTTGCCTATCAGCAATCGGAAGTCCGATAACCCATGCCTCGATTTGGCTGCCTAATTATTCTTTGGTAATCGTTCTCCCACCTTGAATCATCACCTTTCATATGTCGTGTCAGCGATCTTCGGTAGCTGCGAGATACAGCTCGCAGTGCGTCAAATCATTTTTCGAGGTCATATCTCTCGTTTTGAAACTACTATTATTGCATTATACTCGAGATCAAAACTATGGGAACTGTACCCATAATCGACTGATACATTATCCTCAATGATACATCTCTCAGAATTTATGCCCATTCTTTCCTTTTTATTATTGCTTTTCATGTTCATGCCACTTCATGACCATACATTTGAACTATACTCTCTTTTTATCTTAGCACTGTTTTCATAAACTTTTTGTATTACTTTTTTGTGATGTTATACCTGTATGTTTATTTCATATTTGTTGTAGATGATTGACTGCCATTCCTGCTGCTTTGTCAACTTGTGAACGGGGTCAGGACCTCGTCAAGCTCTTGAGCTTTTAGTCCTGTACTCCACCTTATCTAAAGGAAATAAAATGATTGATTGATTGATTGATTGATTGATTGACTACACATCTATATGGCCGACTGATATACGTTCCAGGAAAAAAAATAATAACGAAACGAAAAATACGAAAAACAGGGACGGCAGATGACGGGTATAGATGCCGTGAAAAGAAGCCCCACATGAAATCAAGACCAGAAAAAAAAAAAACATTACGTACGGGCCACAGTCATTTCATATACGGTCGCACCAAGATACGCCGAGCAGGTCACGCAGGTTGCTCACAGCAGTCGAAGAAAACAAAGAAACGATCATTCTCAAATCTGCATATGTAAAAAAGTGAGGAGGTTGAATTTATGTCTATGGCGACCTCACGTATACGCGCATTGCGAACCGCTCGAATCGGCCGGGCGGTTGTTGGACCGCGTTGTCGTCTGAACATCGTTAGCTTTTGTTTTCTCGTCCAGCAAACGGCGGCTCGTTTCCGAATCAAAGCGTACGTAGAGCAGCACAGTTTTGTGCCGTACATTTATATATAGTACATAGTCGCTATGACAACTCGAGCGGGGCGCACTCCTGCTGGGAAATATACTGGAGACAGACCCTCCATGAATACGAGATGATGCCTATAGGACGTCCACAGGATATCCCAAGTGCGTGCGAGTGCGGATCTAGTCAAAAACGAGTTGCACAGGCACAAATCTTCCAGGGATGGGTATATTTATGTTAACGTTATTTTCCGTGAACCCGCCTCGGTGATCTAGCGGTTATAGTATACTCGACCGCTGACCCGCAGGTCAAGGGATCGAATCCCGGCCGCAGCGACCGGGTTTACGATTAAGGCGAAAATTATTGGGTCCCCTGTACGGCGTCTTTTACGATCATATCGTGGTATTGGGACGTTAAACCCCAACAATTGTTATAAATGAGACGTCATTTCCAAAAGGCCCGCAGGCGCCCGCTCGTATACACGTCCTTACGCCCAAGCTTCGACGGTCCGCCTCAGTGTAGGTTACGGTTTTCGGAACAGTTTGTCACTGGCGCAAAGTTAAAGAAAAACATGAAAATGAAAAGAAGAAAGGGACAGACGCGCCAATCTGTCTCTTTTATCGGCAAAATCTGATATCTAACTGCCACGAGAGGCATATCATATACTAGAAGTAATGGGTTCACTTGTGTCAGTGACACATCTATTGTAATCTATTGTACTCTATCGATCCGAGTTGTTTTTCTTTAACGAACTGGTCACGTGATTACATGTCTCGGGTAACTCTTCCACGCCACTGACGCGCCATGTGTGAAAGCCTGTTTTTTTTTTTTTTCAGCCTGCGCAGGCAATAAGCAATTCGTAGTTTGGCGTTCGTCTGTCTCATTCAACCGCTCTTTTTCATTTTTTTCTAGCTATGCGCCAGTGACAAAATGTTCGGCCAACTAAAGCACCAACTCCCTCCCCCCTCCCCTAAAACAAAAAAAAAACAAGTGACAAAATGTTCGGCAAACTAAAGCAGCAACTCCCTCCCCTCTCCCCTAAAATAAAAAACAAACAAACAACAAAGGTAATTTATTATTATTATTATTATTTCAGAGGGACGCAATCTCTAGCATTTTCCGATTTTCCATACTCGGAAACCCATAGAAATAGCGCCCCGAGCTCCCGTCCCTACGTAGTCGACTCGGAACGACAAAAGCTACCCATGAGCGAGCTAATAATAATAACATCCTTTCATTGTCCTGCACCCACATACACATAGACGAAATCGATCAGTGATGTGCGATTTAAACTAGTCAGCGCCTGGCCTCAATATCGATTTGAATATCAATTTTTTTTCGCCTGGATAAAATTCTTTCGGTATATAAGTGCTTCGTGTGTTGTGTTGTTCGTTCCTATCCTTCGTCTTTGTTACTACCCCGCCATTTTCCGATACAAGATGTTAAACCAACAAGCCAAAAAGTTCACCTTATGAATCAGACAATTTAATCTTGTTAGGTGCAAATGTACAATACACTATATCAATAGAACATACATCACGCTAAATAGACTGCACTAGATTACGACGGTTGACGTGCAGACTGCACTGCATGCAAGCGCCGAAATAGGAAGCAACTCTTCGCGAAAGATAGCGAGGTGTCAGCCAACAAACTTGCAAGCAAAGCAAAAAAAAAATCAGGAACACTAGAGCTAATATAGCGAGAGGGAGAGGAGGTTCGGTATGCGAGAGCGCGACTAGCGATCTCATCCATCTTGCTCGGGTTGCCAGACGCTCCTGGCGAAGTTGCCATGGCAACCGCAGACAATGAGGACCCTGGGGCTGGCTCGTCTTGCAACGACGCACCACGAAAGAAGCATGCCACAAACAAACGATCCAGGGAATCTGAATAGAGATACTTCTAGAATGTGTGGCGCCTTTCTAAGCAACACCGGACATGCTGGATGTTCTAATAGCAGACTAGGAAATCTTAATTAACGTGTTCAAATTATGCTTGACAGGTATGTTTGCACTGATATATCACTCTGGCCCAACTATTTCAACCGCCTATACCTTGAATATTTTACTTTGTACTCTGATTAGTTTGCTATTTATTTATTTTGCACTGCTAAGTAGTTTTTTTTTTTACAGTATAATAAAGCCACCCTAAAGTGTTCACACTATGGCACCTTTTTCTGAACTAAAATCTCTGTATTCTGTATATGTACTCAATATTCAATCTCTTTTAAAAGCGAAGTTCAGTTATATGTGGCCAGCAGGTGGGACGATAAAATTTGGCAGAAACTCAATAACAAATCAATAACCACCCTACTATCAGAGAGCCATAATGAGTCCACTGTAAGTTATTATGGGCTTAAAAAAAAGTGGTTAACGATTTAAAGTACTTGGTACTCTATTATGGGAGAGAAAAAAGCTGTCCCGTTTGCCTCACAATTCACCAGCCCGTGTCCACCAAAAATTGCGCCAGAGGGGCAAATCCTGCCTGCACTATTCATGGCTACACACTACGTAGCAAAACTTTGAAACCTGCACCGAAAAGCAACGCCAGCATATACGCTGCTTCGAAGGATCTCCGTTCTTGCACCAGTTTCTCTTCAGATTTTGTCGGCATATATGGCTAGGAATGATAGCCGTTACAGCGTGAATTCCTAACCATGAAATCCTTTAGGTGCTGCTAATATCCTTTAACCTAACGCCACGAAATGCGAAGTCTGAAACACGCATCTTCGAAATGTGTTCACAGAGAAATTGTAAGCTACAGCAGGAGACACTTTGGTAGCTCCTAGAGCGTGAAAAACACTGGGGCCACACCCTCGATGGTTGAAGCTCGATGGTTGCCCTTAAAATTCCTACCCATTTCGGGAGATTTGGAGCATGTACCAATGACCGCGTAAGCGACCCCCCCCCCCCCCGCCTTCCATCCATTGTTTTTGAATCCTGCAGCAACGGTTCCTAGCAACCCATGTTTTAGATCTTTCAGATATGCGCACAATTTCTCAGTATTTTTATAGTGAGGTGCCTCGTGCACGATTTGCATTCAAAGTAGTCACAAATTGTTGGAACACTTGAAGAAAGTCTTCCTCCCTTTGTCATAACCTGTGAAAGGTTAGGCGAGAATTTTGCAAAAACTAGCCCTACAGTTTTAACTATAGATAGCCAGGTCCAAAACCTTCTCACGAGGATTCTATCCAATTCGGTAAAAAATTTAAACGCATGCGCAGTGAATAAAGTATTCCGTTGCATGCGCAGCTGTGTACTTCATATAGGCTCTCCCACCGCCATCTTGAATTTGGTTCCTTCGCCCTCTGCCCTCCAAATCTTGCCCGATTATCTCTCACCGTAGAGAGGTGTGAGGGGAAGGGGGGCTTTTTTGGGATTTTTCAGTAATCAATGTGCAGAATGCTTTGGCAGTCATTCTTTTTTCCCCCGATATAACGGTTTTGATTCTATTTGGTCCCAGAAGCTGCTTCTGAGACCATTGTTTCTTCCCTAAAGCATATTGCTCATTTAAACTCAATGATTCATTACGAAATAACAACAACGCTAAAAAAGACGACGGCCAAGAAAGAAACGACGCAGGCATGTTAAGTATTTACTTGACTGAGTAATCCGCTGCATGAGCGGGTGCATTAGTTATTTAGGTTTGTACGTTTTTTTTTTCAGCTTTGCCTGCTTTTCTCGTGTACTTTCGAACAAATTTTCACTTCAGAGTTTAGGGTCTGTATCGTTTCTTGCTTCTGGTCTTCTTTAGCGATGTAATTGCTCTTGCATAATGGTGCCTTTAGTTCATTTCTCCGGAAGTGCCTCCTATACCATTGGTGATATCAGCAATTTCGGCCTTTAATTCGTGCCTCCAGAAGTGCCTCCTACACCATTGGTGATATCAGCAATTTAGCGCGACAAAACACGCGGGCACAAGACTAACCTCACACAAACACACGATGTGCGCCATACATACGAGTTCAAAGCTATCTATCACGCACTCGATCAGCCGTGCCGCGTATGCACGAAGAAAAGCGCGCGCCACTGCACTCAACACCGCAGAGCACCATACGGGTCGTACAGAACATGGCTCTCGTTCTCTCTAGACCGAAACGTCACGCACGGCCAGCACACGACAGGAAGGAAACGCGCTGCAGTGTCCCGCGAGACGCCGCGAGAAAGCTTCGCCTCCGAGATCGTGCTTCATGGCTCCCCTCGCAGTGTCCTGCGAGACGCCGCGAGAAAGCTTCGCCTCCAAGATCGTGCTTCAGGGCTCCCCTCGAACGTGCCGTGAGCGTTGCGCACATTCCCGAGTCAGATTGTTCCGTGCAGTACAAAATACGTTGCTAAACTGAATTATACATCGCAGATCATAGATCATACAGCTAAGAAAGGAGAGAAAAAAACTTTTTTGAAATAATGAACAACTGTACGGCTCTATACGGCAGGACCTGGGTTTGGCTGGACCATGGTCCAGCCGAACTGACCATGATTAAGACAACATGATTAAGATTGTGTGTACACACTCTTAATCATGCCCTCCTTAATGCGTTAGGTAAAGCCAGGAAACTAGATCGTTCCCGTATATAGTTTTCTAGTTATAACCACGTCTTTACCCAGCGTCCGATTCAAAAGGCTAGTTGAGCACTTTATGAGCAACAACCGACAGCAATTTTCAATGTTCGGTTGCTGTATTTCGTAGTAACCAAGCGTGCAATGTCCTAAACACGGAAAACCGAACGTAGCCAACGAATTTCCGGAACACTCAATCCGGTTGCTCTATTTATGCAATAGTGCATTCATTGAATGCACACTTCTAAAGCGTTTTATCAACCAAAGTGGCTCAAGCACGCGCTATAGATTCTCGACACCTGAAACCAGTGACGTACGTCACAATGGTACATCTATAGCACAATTGATAAAGAGATTTCATATATCCACGTATTGTGTGTATAAGTTTTTTTTTTTTCTCTCGAAAAAGCGAAACACATTTTATTCGAGAGCAATGATATAGCAGTTTGAAACGTCACTGTTTCAAGACATCCAAGTTTAAATAATTAAGACAAAATGCCGAGGAAGTAGTTTTTGTCCCCCCCCCCCCCTCCCACCATAAAAGCGAAGTTTAAAATCATTGCATCAAGCGAGTGAATGGATACTCACGACAAGTTATGGGTCTGATGTTTGTTTTAGCGGCTTTAACTCAGTGTGTCTGTCTATCACATGCAGCATTGCTTTGAGCAACTTGCTTGACAAGCACTGCTCAGATCGACAAAGGGCGAGCGAGAGATGTCCGACGATTTATCATTCGCACATAGCCTCGCAAAACATTCAGCCGTTAACTGCTGTTGCATCGCGCACATAATTTCAATCCTTAGATAGGTACGGGCTCACACTGTGGGTCACTGGTGCTGGTGTTGCTGCCTACAAATGCTCGCCAACACAGATATCATCGAGCGCAATTCATATCCGTCAACGGGGCAACATTCCCTAACCTTGAGAACACTGCACGCATCTGTAAAGGAGCGAGACGGCCTGTAGGCGGCATGTCGTAATCGGTCATCGGCGCGGTGGGTGTATACAACGTTGGCCTCCGAGACGAAGGTAAAAACAACGCCAGCAACCGGCTGGATTGAGGGAGGGAGACGGGTCACGAAAATTCGTGATCACGGGCACTGCTAATGGGTCGGAGCGGCCAGAAACCTTCTCGTGCTGCAACGAAGCCGTCAGCATCGCGACCGCCATGAACAGGCTGCTTGCATAGCTTCCTCCACCAGCACCAATGATGGAGAGAACCGCGGTACGTTGTATATGCTACACAGCGCGGTGCATCCCCGAATACAAACATGCATGTATCTACAGAACAACAACAATCCAGCCCTATATACGTGCGGAGTGGGCGACTGCAAAACTGCCGACGACACCGTCAGACGGCAGCGTCACGTCACGACGGACGTGGCCGGCGGCCTATCAGCGACGGCGATCTGCCGAGGCACGTGACCCTTGGGGGGGGGGGGGGAGGGGGGCGAAGGTCGTCGCTTGCTCAATTACGTTTCACCACCGCAACAGACGCTGATCACTTGCTTTATTTTTACTGTTCGAGTTTCGTTGGTGCACCGGGCTTTTCTCTGTTTCCTCCTTAAAGGCGTCAGTGTTCTTGTTGATGCCACACGGGCGTTCGCACAAACGAGCAGCAACACCCCCCCCCCCCCCCCCCACCCGGACTTGGTTCGGGCGATGGAAGAAAGCCGAAGATCGCAGGGATAACGACCAGAAACTGGGGCACTTGGGTTAGACGAAAGAAAGAAAAGGAAGGTTATCGGTCGGCGAGAAGACGCGAAAGCAATTTCCGTCTCATTATTTCGTCTCTCGGTGTAGTTTAAAGCGTTTAGATGAGAACCCGGAGGCTGGAAGGAAGCACAGGTTCTGTTTGTACTGTGACCGCATCGTGTGCTTGATGTGCATAGGATGATCGATCACTTTCGGGCCGACAGTCGTAATAGCGCCTCGTCTACAGGGTCAGAACATTAACAGCGAAGGACGAGAAATACTAGCGCCGACTTACTTCCAAATCTCTCTTTTATTTGTGTTGGTTGTAAGCAGGATTTCACGCACAAAACATATGACGAGTACAGAGGAAAGCCCGACACATCGTGCCTTGTTCTGTTATATATTATAGTTATGTCCAACCAGCGCCGATAGAAAAGGTGTTGGTGCAACGAACAAGTTCTGGTAAATTGTGTCCTCACAAATGCATATTCCTGTCCATGTGCTGTTCTAGGTTGTCAAGAATATCCTAATGTATTCGCTGCGCGGAAAAGCCGCGAAAAGCTGACGGAGAAAACAGGTAAAGTATGCAAGCAGACAGCTATATGTGCTTTGTTGGTCCTTCGTGCTTTTCACCTCGCGCAACTACATTAGAATACTTAAGTTGAAGCTTCGCTGACCAAGCATGCTCAGCGAGACAAAATGACTGTCCTTCAAAAAGTGCGTTACCCCTTTTCGTGCTCCGTCAAGCGACTGGTTCACTTATTTCTTTGCTACTGCAGTGACTTCACCTTCATGGTGTGGCGGTATACAATACAGTAAACTCCAGCGCATCTAACTGGTACAACAACGGAAGACAGAAACGAAGGCAGGTCAGACATGACGTCACCTTCATGGCCTAATGTTTCTAGATCCAACACTCCGCAGCAATTCCGTACGCAGAACGTATCGCAAAACACAGGCCCCCAATGTGTTCTGAATCGTGTCAAGACTATGGAGTTTCAGTCACGAAGAAAAATTGACTCGCGGTCGCACTTGCGGATTCGAATTCACTCGTGGCTTCGTTCATTGCTGCGCTTTGGCTCTTGTTTCGGATAAAAGAATGACTAGTTGCAAACTTCGTGAGCTCAATTCAAGTGGTGAACCTAAAATGGCGGAATCGGCGATGTGAAACTGCCGAACATTTGACGAACTTCGTCTGGCAACCAGGCTGCTGCGTGCCACACGGAACCAAACGGACCCGAAAGCCGAAACGGAGCCCGAAACAAATCCGTGTACCACCAGCCATCCCTTCTGCTGGCTGAAGTGCACCGTGCGTTGCAGTTTTCGTATAGCACCAGATTTTTCCTGTAATGTATCATTACGAGTGCATTGACGAATCGCTAAATCTCTTTCGCTCGATACGGGAGAGTGCTTGACTGACTCGATGAGCAGATTGGTCGGGCGCCTGCCACCGACCTCGCTATCGCACTGCCAGAACGAGGCCTCTGTCTATCCCTCACTGCCCGCGATAACCATCATCCACCGATGGCCAGGTCCCAAGGCACGCGGCCCGAATTCGTGAAATGGCCGCATACCACCACCCCCTTTGCTTGAGACCCTCGCGCCAGCGCAATTACAAATCCTCCGAGCGATGTCCCGCATGTCAATGCGCTGCAGTGCACAACACCCTCACAGCTCGCGCAGCAACACTGCGGGGATGTATGACCCCTCGCACCACGGTGCTGTCGACCGCGGCAATGCTCCATCCCCCTTTCCCCGCCTTTCTCAGCCCACCTCAGCCCGCGCCGAGTTGCAAGGCCCAATCGAAGAAGGACGCCACGGTCGTACCGATGCAGCCCCACCAGCAAGAAGGAGCACGATGAACTAGATGGAAAGATAGAAAGGTTAATCAGTTCTCAGGCCGGCTCACTAACATGTGTTGAGGAAAGGAGCAAGGCGAATAAAATGTGATCGAAAAGATATGTTAAAAAAGAAAATGAGAGGGTCTCAAGCAATGACCGACACCGTCCTCAGCAAAGAAGACTGAGGGCGTTGTTGTGTTTCTTGCTGGCAACTTGTTTTAGACAGTACTTTAAGTAGCCCCGTTTATTAGCGCCCTGAACTGGGCTGATCGGCACACACTCGTTTTGATAAAACAGCGCTATAGATCAAGGCGACCATCCCGGCTGCGGCGGCTGCATTTCCGATGGAGGCGGAAATGTTGTAGGCCCGTGTGCTCAGATTTGGGCGCACGTTAAAGAACCCCAGGTGGTCGAAATTTCCGGAGTCCTCCACAACGGCTTCTCTCATAATCATATGGTGGTCTTGGGACGTTAAACCCCACAAATCAATCAGATCAAGGCGACTATCAATAAACCCAATAAGGTGGTGGAAATTAGTAAGCATGCCGACCAATCGTTCAAATAAAAACAGGGAGACATTTCGGCCCCGCTACGGAGGCATTGTTCACAAATAATGAAAGTTTTTCAGGAGCGTGGGGTTATACGGGCTTGATGACGTGACGTAAGCATCGAGCGTAGCGGGGCCTAAGCATCTTTCCGTTTTCATTTCAACGATTGGTCAATGCTTACTAGCTTCCGTCCCGTGCAACCCTGGACTTCATTACAAAATAAGGCATGTAGAAAGGCGCCTAGACTGGAGCTCACGTCGAGCAAAGGAGTTGCTTGCGGTTAAGAAGGGTGCCATGTTGAAGCGGCCTGCTGACGACGAGGCCGGTCTCTTCATTGCCGCGCGCCTTCCAATCCCCCCCCCCCCCCCCCCCTTGGCAAGGCGGGACCCTCTCCTCTAAACGAGGGGCGCGACACGGTTGCCGGCGCGTTTGGTCGGGAGCCGATAAGGCGACGGAGGGGGGCTAAGCCGACGGAGCAGCGCAGGTCGACGTTCCTTATCAGTCGGAACACGGCGCGCTCTTGTTGCGCGCGCCGACACAACGGCGTGGCTTTTCTTTCTCCCTCTTTTATATCTCGACGATCCCCAAGAAGATGCCGGCCCCTTCGAGCGCCAACAAGCCGGCGAGACGGCGAGGACGAGCCCGAAGTTCCTCGGAAGATGCTACGGTTCTTATTGCTCAACAAGCCGGCGTGTGTGTGTGCTTGCATGCGAGTCAACCTTGAGCATCCATAAAAGTGCTACAGGCGTGTAAAAAATAAAAGACCTATAACCTTGCTCGCAAGAATGAATCGACGCAAGCGTCCGCAATTGAGCAGAAACTGCGCTGATGGATCAGTAACTTCGAACCCGATGTATTGGGAAGTCGATGAGCAAGGGACAGAACCCAGCAAACGAACGCGTCTAAAATAACTGGTACGATATTCTGCTCAACCAAAGTGACAGGGGAGCTCGAAAGTTAAGAGGCAGAGAAAAAGAGGGAGAGGGGAAACAATCACATAATCAGAGTCCACACAGTCACAACATCACTACTGGTCTATAACCACCAGTGAGAGCCCATCGTCTTCAAGTACTTTAACGGTGACTTATCGCCATCATTTATGATCACTTGCCAGAAGGACACTCTAAAATATCTTCTGATGACATCGGTCTATGGTCAAGAAGAGCTCGCTACAACAATTGCAAGTGATTGTCTCGATCCGCACATTAAGACAGTTGCTGAAGATGCTCCGCAAAGCACAGTTCCATGTACTATAAGCCCTTTTCCGGCAAACTTGCGATTCATCTATTGCTATACCCAATTAGCCCACTCATTTAACGTACACATTCACAAACGAAAAAAACAGAACAAGAACCAGCTCGCATTTGGTTCGCTCGAACCGCGTTATACTTCAAGCTCTCTGAACACCCTGTCTTTCCCTTAAGCCTTCTTCGCTTAAATAAAGCCAATCAGATTGCGGCCAGCAGGTCGACATTGAGGGCTGGTCGACAGCACAAAAATGGTTACTGGGTGAATAACAGCGAGCCGTCAAGAGTAAACCCGGCTTTCGGCGAAACCAACGAACTCTCCAACACCTGCACCACTAAAGTGGGCTTGTTTTTACAGGTATGCATTCGGCAGACCTCAACACGGGTGTGCCTACGACGTAGACTAACTAACCAGAAACGGATTAGCGATCATCCGTGGATTAGAGGCGCTACGACAGCTAGTTAGTATAGGACTCCCTGAATAATCGCACGGTCCGCAGCTGAAGAATGAGACGGTGAAAAAAACACACACGGGATCATACGCGATTCGCCCTGTGTTTGTCCTTCTTCAATGGTCCTTTCGTCAGTTCCTGGAAACGTGAAGAGTCCCTCCCCCATTGAGATGACATTTCGCTATCTTCCTCAACTCTCTTAGGCAGTGGCGCAAATCCCGAAAAGTCACAAGGCTGGACACACATGTTGCCATTACAACCATTTTCCTGTTATTTTTATTTATATAAAACCTAAATTCGAGCTTCCAGACATTTTTTTTTTTCAATGAGCATGCTTTTCCAGCTCATGTATAGAGCATTGCTCTATTCAGTTTTCTTCGAAAGCGGCTCAGCGCCAATTGCTACTTCAGTAGTCTCACACGACTGCTCCCTACAAAATAAACAGGCATAAGAACCACCGAAGTTTATTGGGCTATACCTGATACTCAAGCGGTTCAAATATATGGCGTTCAACACAAATCTGGGGCGGGGGGGGGGGGGGGGGGGGGGGTCGCTCCAGCCTAAGACTTGCTAGTGGTGTCCCTCCAGCGCCTAAGTACAAGGGGCGTTAGGACCTCTTGCTCGTGATTTACGTGAGCAATATCAGGCAAGCGCTGTGTCCACTGCCATCATTACAAAAACAAACAATAAATGTTGCACGTCTCATAGCGCGTCTCATCGCAACTCCCATCGCGAGTTCTTGGACTTTGGAAGATCGACCAATATCAAGTAAAGAAAGAAAGAAAGAAAGAAAGAAAGAAAGAAAGAAAGAAAGAAAGAAAGAAAGAAAGAAAGAAAGAAAGAAAGAAAGGCAGAGAAGCAACCCAAAGATATCTCGAAAGGGTCTGAGCGGCTGTCCAGTCAGTCGTGACTCTCACCCTCTCACCACAACAGAAAAACCAGCGAGAGTCCGCGAGACTGAAGTGAGAGAGCTATAAAAAAAGAGAGAGAGGGAAGAATGACAGCCGGTCAGATGAAAGAGGAGGAGAAGAGAAGCGGCGACCTCCGCCAGAACCGCGAAATTACGCCGAGGCCCGGCGAGTCCGGCGCATGTAAATGACGCCAGGGGGCCGGCGCAACCTGCCGCCGATAAAGCCCGCCGAAATGGCTTTTCTCTCTCGTTTCTTTCTCTTGGATTTGCCCGCGCGCAGTACACTATAAACGTGCTTGCAAGTTTCAGCCGCCTGCCTGGCTGCCTGTGCGACGCGCGCACGCCGAGTTCCAGCGTTGCCAGCCAGAAGAGTGCCGCTCCGCTGCCTTCGGTCGCCGTGGGCAGGGCGCAACATTAGCATTCGGAATGGCGGGGCGGTGCGTTTCAAGACCAGTTGTCGTCCTCGCCCGACGACGAATGCGATGACACGAGTGGATGAAGAAGAAGATCGTGTAAAGAAGTATGGCGGATGTATCCCGGAGGACTGAAGATGATGAGATGATAGTGAAGTCGCGATTTCGTACGTATCCGGTGCGACACGCAGCGTGAATAAAATTGGACATAAAAAAACTAACAGATGGGGACAGTGTTTACGTCTTCCCATGTCTTCTCTGTGTCCAGATATGTCCGCGCTACGTCTTGGTATGAAACTCGCCCAGTACTACACGTTACTTCAGTTCGTATTGGACGTATACGTACCAGATGAGAGAGAGAGAAAGTGAAACGAACGGGGAAAAGTTTGGAGGTCGAATAAGCTTTGGCTCGTTGGTTGCCCTACACGTGTGTGTGTGTGTGGGGGGGGGGGGGGAGGAAAAGTAATAGATAAGACAGAGAAGAAAAATGAAAAGAAAGCAGAAATTCACAGTATTGCAAGCACGCAGAACGCGAGGTCAATCTAGTCGTTCAGACACGCTCGTGAAGTCCGCTCGTCTTCAGGTTGCAGTATATATAGTCTTCAAAGTAGCACAACAGGGCCACTCGGTATACTATAGCATCCTGAATACCACAGCACACTGTGCTATGGTATTCAGAGCAGCACAAATTGTAAAACGCGAGGATTTAAACTCAATAACACTGGCGAGCTTTTACGGAATGCAACGAAATTCGCCGTGGCAGGTAAACAAGTCGAACCTCATATAATTATCGCACTGCACATCTGCGTCTCTCTCTCTCTCTCTCTTTTTATCTGTTATGTGTACCGCCTCAATAATTCGGTTCATTTCACCCGAATAAAAAAAATGCTCAATAAGTCCGCATTCGCACACAGAACAGTGATGCATCAACTTCATGAAATTCGAAAGCAGGAGATAGTCCGCGTCAGTTGAGCAGTAGCTAAGCTGCTCGGCTGCTGACTTAAATGTCGAAGGATCCATTTCGGCCACCGCAGTCGCATTTTGGTGGAGGCGGAATGGTATAGAGCTCCGTGCACTCAGCGATGTCAGTCAAACACAGAATGGACAAAATTTCCGGTGCCCTCCACTACGGCGTCTCTGATAATCATGCACATCTTGGTATTGGGACGTAAAAACCCCCGATACTGATAAAAAAAGCTTGTGACAACTTGGTGCGCTGTTCAAGGCTGTATGTACAGTGCAGGTCATCAAACAAAGAAACGAACAATTATCTCTCCTCTGCAAGCGGTTCACGTCCATCCGGGTCGCACACGTGACACGTTCGAGCTGACCCTGACGCAAGTCGACCGTTACGACGCTTGCATGTCACGCGCTCCTGTCACTCGCACATGCGTGACAGGCGCGTAAATGTACGCGTGTGTCGTTGCGAATACCGCGAGCAAGTCGGGAGCGCTGCATCCGTGTCGTGCGCGTGTTTTTGTGGCCACGACACCGAGGCAACCACTGCCTCCTCGAAAACAAGACCAGACGCGCCATTTTCTTTTATAAGGGTATATCCATGTTTGATTTCGATCGCTGACACGTCGAATGACACACCTTAGGCTCCAAAGGAACAGGTCATAAAGACCACCATTCCAAATGCCATCAAAGCAAGTATACTATCAGCATCGATGAGGCTGGAGCCGCTCTGTCTGGAAATGTAATTCCAAATTAAATGTTTCATACTGCACTTGGCATCACGGCATATACAGTCACCAGCTTGATTACAGGCATTAAGCACTGATATAGCAGAAATTCTCATTTGTTGTGGATCCGTACGACCCGCAAATTTTTGCTGTTGATGGTACATCCGTAAAATGCTACAGAATCTATAGTGTAACTCGACACGTTATTCAATTTAGTCATGTTTGCCCACAGTGTGATTGGAAGAGAGAACGGCACGCTGTATCCTCATCAATAGTAAAGTATTTAGGAGAAACTGTATGAACGTAAGAGAATGTAACATTGATGACATCAGCAGAGAAGTTTTCAAGATACCACGTTTGTTTCACCAGAAGACATTACAGTATACTGATTTTCTGCGGTATAGGCAACGCAATTAAAACAAACAAGTTGAATTCTTTCAAGCGCGATTCACTTTCTAAACACATCGCAGTATCATGTCCCTTATGGATAGACGAGGAAGCTACCATAGTTATCCACCTTGGAGCGGATGTACAATTTATTGAACCCACACAAATTGCCAATTCGTACGCGCGTGCGCGTAGGCCAGAAATATGACACTTCTTACAATTGCTCTTCATGATCCGCTTGTACTTTTCGACACCAGGTAACTACGCATAACTTATAGACGCGTTAGTATGTAGTGGTGATTGCTGTGCGAACTTTGCGGCCTTTCGTTCTCAGTTGCAACCTTCCGCCTCCTTTTCCCTGCCTAGTTAACAAAAGCTATTCTGAAAACAATACTGCGAGATTTTTAATTAGTCCCGAGTAACTTGTTAGTTGCCGTAAAAGTGGGAGTGAAAATACTGCTCCATCACCTACTGTCTATAGAACACACATACAATGTAACACTGGTTCGTGACATTCAACGACGTTGGGCACGCTTGTCTGCTGCCACTGAGCCCCGAACACAATGCTCCTTTCTGCAGACAAGAAAAAATGAGAAGACATTTCGCCTACGTGTCAAGCACGTACGTTCAAAGTTACCATCAAGACGTAAAAAAAAAAACAAAGAAAGCAACAGTGGCGTCTAATTCACTCGAGAAAATTGCGGCGACGATTAACGACCCCATTCTCTTCGCGAGCAACCCCCCCTCCCACAAGCACCGCTCTCTCATTACTTGCTCCTCTCTCTCAACAGGCAAACGCCCGGAGAATGCGGGAGCTCTTGAATATCGTGCAGATGACTCGCAACGACGTCACAGCCGCCATGTTGGAGCAGCAATCAACATGACGCGGCGCGCAGTTTGTTATGTCGCGCTTAACGTTATCGGCAGGCAGCGTGCAGGCTCTTTCGTTATAGATGCGCGCATGCCAAGAACTTTCTTTCCAGCGGCATCATTATCACATTTAGGAATTGGCTAACTGCCATGCGTGATCATCTGTCTTGATGACATCCAAGCGGCCATACTGCATGGAGTGCCAGCACATTTGCGTTGAAAACCTGAGTCCAGGACGTCGAGTGCAGGCTTATCTGTCAATCTGTCTGTCTGTCTAGGACATTTAGCTTGCAGACTGTTATTATTACTACTACTACTCCCTACTACTAGTACTGTTGATTGTAAAAAAAGAATTAAAATGATCTATCTATCTATCTATCCATCTATCCATCTGTCTATCTATCTATCTATCTATCCATCTATCCATCTATCCATCTATCCATCTATCCATCTATCCATCTATCCATCTATCCATCTGTCTATCTATCTATCTATCTATCTATCTATCTATCTATCTATCTATCTATCTATCTATCTATCTATCTATCTATCTATCTATCTATCTATCTATCTATCTATCTATCTATCCATCCATCTCTCGTCAAGTTTGTCCCTTGCTACTCGCATTAAACACCTTTTCCCTCTAGCTATCTGGACTTAACGCACAGAAGGAAGAACCGTCCGACAGCGACATGCACAACAGCGTGAGTATAGCACCACATAATTGACTTTGATGCCGAGAAGTGGCCCGCCCGGTCGACGCAGCGAACCGTCGCGCAACTGTTTCTTGCACGAGTCTCCTCGTGTGTCCCCAGTTCCTTCGCTCAAGCCTTCTTCAGTATTAGTAAAAAAAGCAGGCAAACGTAGCAAGGCAAGTGTTCTCTTCAGTCAGCAAGAAAGCAAGAAAAGGGAAGAAAAGAAATACATATCGTTTTGACCTTAACCACGCTCTGCGCGAACCCTCCCCTCCTGCAAGACAGCTTCGGAACGATTACCGCGTCCGCCATATTGTTTTCCTCTATCCACTTCTACAAGGAGGGTGAGCCGGAGAGGAAGGGAAAACGAAAAAAAAAAAGAAATCTGCGTACGCGCTCCAGCTAAGCTATGCCTCTCAAACTCGCGAGCCCGTCTTTCTCATTTCACTTCTGCCGCGGTCTTGATGACTATGCGGACGTGGCCGACGTACTCGCGGCAGAGTTGGTTCCACAGAGCCGCGCATTTAATCACCCCTCTTCATCCTCGTGTAATGTCCGTCTCGCGGCCGGCGACTTGGAAGAGGAAAGAGCGCGAACTTTTGCAAGCCACCACCGCGAAAAGAGGGCAGCCATTCGAATTAGCCCGACGAAGAGTCAAACCGTTTTTTGCCTAAGCGCCAGAACAAGCAGCAGAGGGCGCGGCGCTCATCAACAGCGCCACCGCCGCCGCACCCACCCGGCAGCTAAGATCTCTTTGAGGAGAGGCGTCGATCTCAACAAGCGATGCGAGCGACGCGTCGCGGCGGAGAGGGGAAAGTAATTCCGGGGGGATCCGTCCGTCCATCCATCGAAACGCAGGGAGGGTAGTTGCGCCGCCGCCGCCGGGATGTACATGCACTCCGAGACAAAACCAGTCACGTCAGCATTACTGGCGCTCTTTCTTCACGCTTTTGTTTGTTTGCATCCGCTCACTTCATGATTTTTGTTTCGCCGAAGGCACATGCGCCTTCGGCGAAGAAAAGAGCTGGGAGTCGGCGCGCGCGCTTTTTAAGAGGACTTAATGACCGGCCCATTACCCACTCGGCTCCTAGGCACAGCGAAAGAACACTGGCTGGCGGCGCAGCTTCCAGGACGCGCAAAGTAGTGAAAGGGAAGGAAGCAAGGAAGAGGCCCCATGTTGTCGGCAATCATAACACCCCACGCCTCGCCTCGTCGCAGACGAGCTAAGGCGGGCTCAACACATCACAGCGACGAGCGCAGCTCTAGAGTGCGCTTGCGCAAACACGACATTCCTGTCTTTATGTGAGCACCTAGCAACGCAGCTTGGTCGACTGTCAGTAGCCCCGGCACCAGAGTCAATGGACATCACCATACATGGTTTGTGGAACACATAGAAATACACGTGGACGTTACCAAACGTGGTTTGTGGAACACATTAGAAAGAACACAACGAACTCCAGCACGCAATGAACGCCACTCTGCAAGAACGCCGCTCTGCAATGAACACCACAATGACGAAAGAATCAACCATGAAATTACCCATGCAAGTAAAGGTTCTTTGCGTGTAGTTAAAATTTGTTGGTGTATGGATTACTGTATAGGAAATAGCGCTGGTTGAACAGACACGAGCCCATCTTCCCGCAGCGCCACTCCTAATGACGATTGCTTGTATCTCAACTGCATCGAGAGTGTGGTCATCGAGACAGGTATACAATGAAGTGACCTGTATAGCGATTTATGTTCAAAGGGCCGAGCACTTCGCTGTATAAATGCTGATGACTCCATACAGGGTGGACAAATGTGAAAGGGAACGCCAGAACAAGAGCGGATGCAGGCGTTTTTTTTTTTTTTTTTTTTTGAAAAAATAACGAGGAGTCAGAAGACTTACGTAGACAGCTAAGGGAGGCGAGAAGTGATTCTCTGACTTTCTAGTTTTAGCGCACAACTTAGGTTTGAACTACGTGCACTCTTCCGTTGTGGTATCGAGACTGGTCCACCACTGAATCGATGCAAGCTTGGACTACGAAGTGTAGAGACGACTCATCTTCACCCGTATCGCGATCATTCCACCAAGTTACCGTTTTAAATGTGAAGCATTTCTTAACGAACTTCGGCGACTTTGAGCGTATCTATCTATCCAGCCGCTTTCGTTTGGGTACTCTCGTGGTCACCCCCTTAACTTGGCGTGAACCAAACTTAGCATGGGAAGGTAAGATGGTTTGACGAATATGACGCGCTGATCAAGACATGAATAATGTCACAATCCCGTCACGTACGTCGTCAAACACTTCCCACCAGACAGTTGCACATACCCACGGGCGGGTATGTGCCGCTGGTATGCACGTATGTGCCACATGCGAGTGACACTTAGTATCTACCCGGGAACGACGAGAACAGACATGGGTAATTTTAACGCGTGAGCGTTAAGATATACCCGACATCGGTAACGTCGACCCGATGAATGCAAAGAATAAATGTCAGGGTCTTAACCCTCGAATTCTGCGGGGCAATGAAGCGTTTTACCACAGAGCTACGCCAGGTCTCGGAAGTACCTTTCAAATTGACGCTAATCTTCGTGAAACGTCCATAGTATATAGTTGCAGTGCTGCCTACCCAATGTCATAAACATTACATATGTACTCGTTTGATACAGCCACCACGTCGGGTTAACGTCATTTGTGGTTAGTTGCCTTGCACTGAAGTTCATTTATGTAGCAATTTCCAGGGCCAGCATCTTCGCGAGCATCGGCGCTTCATATCAGCTTGTGACGTTGCTAATACGCATGTTCCAGTTGTTATCATTGCGCAAGTGCAAACAACTGGTTATATAGACAACTGCCGCTAATCTTCAACATATGTATGTGCGTGCAACATTTGTACATATATTTAGCGTCATTTCGTGACCTGCCACTTAATAATCAAAATTGCAACTCGGTCACCTTCCCTCCGCATGCTTCACATAACATCAATTCCCAGGTACGTGGGATCTGCCGAAATTTCGCATTAAATCACCGTTAGAATACGCCCAGTCGACCCGGCCACGGAGCAAGCCATCCACGAAAGCGCATATCGGAAGTGGAGTTCAAAGAAAGCTCTGGCTTAGCACGGACTATTGCTCCTTTAGCATAAGCAAGCCATGCTGACATAGATTCAAAGCTTGACACAAATGCAGTGCGCATCACCGCCACTAATATGGAACCTGGAACAGGACTGATCAGTTAGGCAGATGTGCGATTTCCGCAAATGCACTCCATTGCATTTGTTTTCTCAAAAAATGCCGAACTCCCAACTTTCCTTCTGTGGGCGTCGTGACAAAACAAGGATGGCGGGTGAAGGGACGAAATAGAAGAATAAAAAAAGAAAGAATGGCGGCCGTGGGGATATGAGTGAAGAAGAAGAGGCAGGCTGCGCCGATCAAGAAAAGACGTAGAAATGACGCTATACCACTCGAGGAGAGGAGGGTTCTACGATACACAAACCAGATGCCATGCGCGCCGCTCCAGCCAACCAGCAGAGAAGAAACAACGTGCCTCTATAGACGAGGCTAGAGACGGGAGGCAAACACCAGCGGCGTGCAGAAAAGTGCAGGCAAGGGCAGCTGCACACGCATCCTGACCGTGCTACGCATTGTGAGGTCGTGCGCCCGGCCAGAGAAAGAAGGAAACAACACACGCGCGCAAATGGCGGAAGAGAAAAATTACCCGTGGAAACATGCAACACAAGACAAAAGGAAAGGCGCTTAAGAGAAACCGCAGAAGTGCTGCAGAAGGCAGCGCTTCTCACATACGGGGCGATAGACGTCTGCACAGTGCGTCATTCATAGCAGAAATCGACAAAAGCGTCCTAAAAAACGAAACTAAACAAAATCACAATACAATGAATTCCAACACCATCGCTATGCCAATAAACAAACACGCACAACAGAAGACAGCGCGCAACGGTCTGCCATGACGTGTTGCGTCTGAAGCGCAGCAGCAGTATAGTGGTGTTTTCATAGACGTGTCGTTGAGCGAAGTTAATCGGTCGATTCGAGTGAATATTTTTGCTCAGCAGTGGTATGACCACAAGACGTCGGACTAATATGTTTCAACCTTACGAACGCATTACAAGCACATGAAGCGCTTTTCTTCATCGTCTTTTTTGTCGCCGTCATTTCATTCCTTGCGTTAATATATCTCAGCCTGTAATTCACGACTAACAAGGTCAACTATTCATTCTTTTAGACCATACCAATACACACACAATGAAAGTGTTTGAAGGCATTGTAGTCTCATAGCGTGATCTAATCCTCCCGTGCTTGTTTTCTTGTTCTTCTGGTTATCGATCTCATGACCGGCCAATCGTTTCCGCGGGTTAAAGGCACGCTTTCGTGTTCTCAAAAAACGACAACTCCGACTACAAGGCTGCAGTATAAGAAACACGCAAACGTGATAAGTTATAAGCTCAAACTCGACGGCGCATCTGTTAGGCGAAGTTAAATAAAGCTTATTGCAGTGACCAAACGAACTTTACGCCGAAGCAACTTGCAGTTCGCTAGCGCCTCAAGGATGCACACTCTATGCAACATAATGAGTAAAAGGCTGAAAAGGCTCAGGCCATTTAGACTGGGGGCCAAAGACAACATTGCCAGCTACGGCTGGCGGTAACCAAAGTGGAATGAGAGAAAACAAGGCGATGAAAGAAAGAAAGGATGAAAAAAAAAACAGTCGGCACCGTAAATATAAATACATCTGGAAGGCAACGCGCTGGGAACGATCGATTGCGAGCAGACACGGCTGTGAGCGGAAAGTGGAAGGACACGGGGGGGGGGGGGGGGGGGGAGGCGGCGTGAGGAGGGCTTACCGAGGGTGACATTGACAAATTACCCCCGGATTTGGCTGTATTAACCATCGGCTCCGCGGGCAGCACGGGGGCAAACGTGCTCCCTGCAAGGCGGGAGGGGGGGGGGAGCGAAAGGGAAAGTGGGGAAGACGAGGGCAGGAAATAAGATGCGGCGAAGGAAACGGGAAACGCCGGACGGCTCTCGCTGGAGACTCGCAGCAATGGGGAGTTCGGGACAGCGAGCTGGGGAAAAGGGGGGAGAAGGTACCGGCGAGGAGAAAGAAGAGGGAAACGAGCTGTTTTCCTCTATCGGGTTCCTTTGCTTCGCAACGTCGTTTCGGTTCATCCGTCCTGGGCTCTGTAATGCGTTCAAAGCCCCTTTTGTGCCGTAGATACACGCCAGCGTATACCTATAGGTACCGCATGAAACCCTTGTCAGAAGTATTTCACAGTCTCACTTTGCAAGCGAGAAGTCCGAAATCTGGCATCCTGGTAGTCGCAGCTTCTTTTTCTCATAAAATTTGATACCCGTTCATATCAGAGAAGGAAACTTGTACCACCATGGCGAATGCGGTCATACTTGGTCCAATGTTAGACTCAGTTGGAGCCATCAAGAAATGTAAAGTAGACAATAGATCTGGCATACATTAGTACCGTTTACGAACTTGTACTACGGCCAGCTCTGTTTCGCCGACATTTCACGAGCCTGGACAGCCCAATCACGTACTGCTCAAATTTATCACTCAGGTTATGCAGCACAAGTGCAGGCTTTTCGTTACGTCCGAAGTTCCCCAGAAAACACTCAGTAATTTCGCTCAAGAAACAAGCACTAGGATGACCCACTGGTAGTTCGGTACACTTTCAGAATGCAGTAGTTCATTGTGGTTGAAGCCAGTAACCAAGCTGCAACACCACTATGGGACCACAGTACAGGCTGGGCCGCAATAACGTATAACATCTGAACCCCGCGTGCCCCCACAATCTGAAATATAGTTGCCTCACAAAACTCTGATACTGCTAGCAGGTCGGTTGCATCTGCGCAAATGATGAACATATATTGGCTTGTGTAAACATGCCGCTTCTCTTCCAGTAGTAGCTCTGAGAATAAGCCGAGGTTGAAACATGTCTTCAAAGGAGCAGTGTATATTGCGTTGTAACGTTATTGATCATTGTAGTACAACGCAAGATGTTACAGCCGCTAAGAAAAAAAAAAGTTGGACAGAAGAGCGTGGTACTATAAGAACGATTTTACAGTCACGAAAGCAGAAGACAGCCACAATTTCACGAAATGTAAGATAGTGCCTTTGCAGCGTGACAGCAGAGAACGAAGCTTTCGACGCAAAAGCAAAAGGAACCGCGGCGATAAAAGGCGAAAAACTGGAGAGGGCCGTGCCAAGCGAGAGTGGGAGCAGAGGAGTGAAAGGAGAAGGGATGAGGAATTACGACGACCATCTTGGGGACGGATTTGGCGCAAGGATTTGGGACGACACGTCGGGAAAGTGCGCGGCGCGCGGTCGGGATTGAAACTCCCCCAAGTCCCCAACCTCCACAGAGCGTATTCCCTCCCAACTCATTCGTAAGTCCCCCTCGCTTTGAACGTATCGGGAAAAGGCCGAGGCCGATCAAGCGAAAAGCGGTCTCACCCCTCGAACAACTGTGTACACGACCACGAGGATTTCTGCGACCCGCATTCTCTCGTTTCGGTTTGATCGTCGGAACGCTCCTGCTGGTTTGAATGGGAGGGTTCATCACGGCTGCGAATGCATCACGGCGTGTAATATCATTGATGCACAGTTATTTAAATCGTTGGTTTTACGTGCCTTCGTAGTTATCCAATATATAATAAACGATTGTCATTCAATACAGAGAGAAATGACCTGCACAAAAAATAAGGCATGTAGGCAAGAATTCGGCGTCAACCAATGCAGTTCAATCGATCACCAATTAAGCGATATACGCGGCAGTGCGTTAAGTAAGTACATTGTTTCAGTTTTCTTAAGCAGATTCAGTGCTCTTGATCAGGTAGTTAAATGCATGCATGGCGACCTTCCAATACTGCCAGAGTTTCGTTTGTTGTGTTATTAGCTGGGTTCATCTGACGTCGAAAGATATAATCGGGAGGAACCATTGCCAACCATGCAGGCCTACCAGGCTTGATGCACGTCTGGAGGTATAATATAAACAAGCCAACGCTAAGTGTGTGCCTTCGTTGTTTCCAGAATCTACAGACTGCCCTGTCACCTAGACAAGCCGTTGGCGCTAATCTGGGAGAAAGAGGCAGGGTTACTCCAAGTATGCGCACTTTGTGAGCTCTCTGGGCTGAGCATGTACTGTAACCATTATGACTCGAAAAAGTCAGTTTGAGTGTAGGAAAGAGTTCAATAGTAGCGTTATTGACTTTCTTCTTACTTCTGAAACGCGTAAGGATACAAGAAAAAAAATAAACAAGCAGTAACACAAAGTTCTGAATTTCGTCTATAACACTCCACGTATACACTGCACAATGTTCTATCTTTTTGCACGTGTACTTTAATACCGGTGCCACACAGGCACTTTTGACTTCAATTGGTACCGATCTTTATTAGACTCGTTCCTGATGAGCTGTTGCTACACGGTCAAATTTAATCGCGATGAGGATCCGCGATCGCGACTTGGCTGACGTCTGCTCCAAACGCAATGCGGATCAGGCTGCACCATGTAGTCCGATCCGGATTGATCCAGATTGAACCTGATCGCGGTCAAACGTGCACCCGTGTGACACCGGTATAACAGCATATGAACAATGCATCACTGAACGCCAACACAGGTACGGGAAACTATGTCTGTGGACTGGATATTAACAACAGTGACCCCGCTATACGCGCCAGAAACTCATACGAAAGCTCAACCCTATGTACGCCGGTAGAGAGACGAAACAATCAAGTTAACCTAGGGAAGATCAAAGTAAGCGTCAAAAGGGTTCCTATCGAGCGAATAGTCCATCAACGGCAACTTGTCTTTCCCTCTCCCGTTCTAACCGAGTTCAATGCGTACCAGGCCGGCCCACTCGTCCAATAGCAGCTATAGAAGGCGATTATACTCTGTAGTCCTAACGACAGAGTGCATAACGACTATCTGTCTGACCAACGAGAAAACGCGGTCATAATCGCGTCACAGGTGAGGTGACAATTCACGAAAAAGAAAATGAAACAGCCAGGTGTACGTACTACATGCATGGCCCTTAAGAACCAGAAAAAAAAAACAGGAAATCGCCCAGCCATATATACTTCGACGTACGGTAGACGACCAACCGCCAGCTATAAATCATGCCAGGAGCTCAGAAAGTCTTGCGCCACATAGACTCATACACAGAACAACGTAGTTATGTCCTCCACACATACAACTTTCGTATGACATTTTTTTTTTATTATTGACATGCGAGCCAGCGCAGAAGACGTATATGGTGCCACTAAAAATCGAGCAGCCATGACATTTACTGGCATTTTCGAAAACGTCAAGCCACGGCGTATGTTACAGACGGAACCCCTTTATGAATCATGGTTACCATAACTGCACCGGAAACGTACACAGTTCTGAAGTCTCCCCGGCGCACAGCGAAAGGCTTATATGACATCGCAAGTGCAAGCGCACCAACGCGGTGATCAATCTTGGTAAGGCAGCGAACGAGAAGATGAAAAATATATATATATGTAAAAAGTCAGACGGCGGCAAACACAGCGTGCGATTTGGGTCGCTCGACTGTTCGTACGCGAGAGAAACAAAGCAGCGATGAAAAAAAAAAAAAAAAGTAACCTTGTCATGAGCGACACGCGTCTTTAGAAAAAAGTGCGTACTGCATGCAAATTACCGCTGCATACTGACGAGGACTACAAGGAGAGTACCGCAACCAATGGTGTTCCGTCTGCGTCTGCATGTTGTAAGGACACGTTAAAGAAAATGCAGCCAGTCAGACAGGCGGCTTTGGTGTGCGTAGTCGCGTGAGCCAACTGTCGCTGTAGCAGTCTCCCGCTGGACATGATTTGCAAGTGAAAAGAAACAGGGTAAAGAGAGAGAGAGAGAGTCAAAAAAGAAAAAAAAACTTAACGACGAGATTCCCTAATAACCGACCCCGCTACAAAGTCAGACAATCAGCGTTTGCATGGTGGACGCAGAGAGAAGTCGTCGACCGAAACGAGATGACCACGTGTTTTCGAAGACGACTCCACAGGAGGTCCAGTCTCCTGGGTTAACTCCGTGTCATTTACGTCCTTCTTGGTGTTGTTTGTTATTTACATCGTACAACATTCCCTGGACATAGGAAGCAAATATACATATTAAAAAAATTTAAAAAATGTAACTTATCTATCAAACGTCTTTCGATACCTCTACTCGAATGCCACTTATACTCAGCAGAATCTCATCGTGGGATTTTATGAGCTGGCATTTATATATATATTTTTTCCCGAAGTGCATAAGTTGAGACTGTGATCACGTTCGGAGTCGTCCCTTTCGTGGTGTGTTTTTATTCCTTTCTCAGCAGTCATACGATACCATATTTGAGACTTCTGCTTTAGAAGAATACGCAGCAGTGAACGTGAAGCCGTGTATCCGCTCCGGGTCCCAGCTAAAAAACACAAGCCACTATTCCTACAACATAACTGCAAAGTTTTTACATGGAACAAACAGCACTGGCGGCATCCTTTAACGAAGAAAACGTCCCCAAGAAGACCCACTCTAAAGCCAAAAGTTAACCAGAACAGAACCGAACATGTGTCCAGAAAAAAGCCCGGCTAGCATCCTACTTCTATTTCTTGGCACACTGTTACACTCCTACCAATATTTCTTTCAAGGGCGCGACAGAGGCTTCTTATGTGCGGTACACATTCAAGTGAGCAACGTACCAATTATCCACCGCTATATCCACGCGTTGACGCACACGCGGATGCATGCACGAATACGCCAGCTGCAGGCAGTTCTGGTCGCATGCAACAGTCCCTTTCCTCCTCCCCGCTTTCGCCGCTGTCAAAGCACCGACGAGAATAACAGGGCTAGGCCCGACTTCGATGCTTTGCTGCTGCTCATTTCAGCGCTCCCGACAACGCAGCGGGGGGATCAACTTCCTTCCAATTCTAAGCCCCCCTACCTCACATCAAGGGCCTGTCGGAGTCGTTACTTCTTTTTTGTTTTGCCGTGCCTCTCGTCATCGGCGTAAGCATTATGCAACTCCAATGCGCGCGGCAAAGCCGGGCATGCGCAGTCGGCCCCTGCTATCTTCCGTCTTTCCTCCTCCTTCCACTCCAGCGGCAGCCGGCCACATAATAAATGTAACATTCGCACGCCACATCGATGGCGGCGCTGAACGGACCAATCGGGCCAACTGAACGGACCAACTTCCCATCTTTCTTTCTGCCCTCTCCTCTTTGTTGTTGTTGTTGTTGTTGCTGCCAGGTTTTTTTTTTTCTCTTTGATTCTGGCTGCAGCGCACCTATGCTTACATTCTATCACCACATTCAGAAATCCCTTCACAAGCTCTCGAACCTTTTTTTGTCGGCTTCACGTTTGACCAAACTACACACGACGGCCGGTCGGCTCCAACAGGGCGCTCGGGTTACCGTACGCGCACGAAACAAAGTAAAACGTAATGCAGGCTTAGCTAGCGAGGGCACTGCGCATACAATAGACAAAGAAGAACTCCAGAAACAGAGCTACAAACCACACCAGCGCTGCGGATGAGAGAGTAGTGGCCGCATAACGCTCGCACAGGCACGCCACGCACCCACGCCGAAAAATGCATGCACAACCTTCTGAGCTAGCGGGAGACATGCATGTAAGGTGGTGGTGGTAGTGGTTAAAAGGAAGAGGAAAAAGGCACCTAATTTCTGTCTGCCTTCAGGCAACACGGCGCAGTGCCTTATAGGGGTGGGGGGAAGGAGGGATAAAAAGAATAGAAGGAAAATAGACGAAGAAGTAGACAGGCAAGCGACGAAAAAAAAAAACAAGAAGGAGATAGGAAAGTGGGGATCCGGTCCGGTAAGGAGGACGGTTGTCGCGAATGCTCATAGGGTACGCCATAAAGCCCCAGCTGCTTTAGTATGCCAACGAATGAAGCGCCAGTAGCGGCCGGACAAAAAAACAGCTACGACAACGATCTGAACGCCACGCCGCGGGAGAAGAGAGAGACACGAGATAGCAGACGACACTGCACAACTATGTGCATCTCTTAATACGCGCCAACGAATGTCAGCACCAAAGGCACGGACGCACAAGGCTGCGTTGCTCCGATGCAGTTTCGTGGCATGCGACAGCATACGCTGCACGGTGGCTTGGGTCTTAATGGCGTGCTGCATAGCGAAGCCAAGATCAGCCAACCCGGACGCGAGCTTGGACGAAACGAACACAAGTTATACACGAACAGACGTACGAGTCGGCGGTTGAAGCCGCAGCACGTCGCTGCTGTTCAAGAAGAAGCGAAGGAAGAAGGACGAAGGCATCAGCGGGGTAGCGCATGCGCGCGACACACACACAAACACAAACACACACACAACACACACACACACACACACACACACACACACACAAAATGGCCGCAGGAAGCAACTCGGAAAGGGTGGGAAAGATCGAAAGGAGGGGAGGACTCAGTCGTAGCTACAGTCATCGTCATTGACCGTAGCGGCGCGCATGGCATCAGCGCTGCCGAGCAGAAAAAGGAATGACCATCGGTCCACAGCCGGTGAAAGAGAAACGGAAAGGAAAAGAGAGAAAAGCCAGCCCATGCCTCGCGTCTCGTCGCTCCAGTCAGACGACCTCTTGGCGGTGACTGGCCAAAAAGAAATAAATAAGACAGAAACGAAAACTGGACTGCTCTTGCAGCATCGTCCAACCCAGCCTCCATTCTCATGCCCCGTCTCTCGCAAGTCTCCGGACACACCTCTACATCACATTCGCCAAATCTTTTCTCGTTATGCCTGGAAGACGCGCGCGCCGTTCAATACATGCAGGCACGCCCTGAGTGCCCCCAAGCACCGGAGCAAATCGGGATTGCTTTTTTCCCCCTCGCCTCTCCTCTGCGTGTCGCTGTGAGTGAAAAATCGTGGCGCGCTGGACATCAGTAAGAGCTGACTGTTTCTTTTCTTTTTCCTCTACGAAACGATTTACGTTCCTTTTATATTGTCAGCGCTCTCCTGGAGCCAAGAATGCTCGTTGGTCCCGCGGCAAACGAATGTCCGATGTCCTTTCGGCGTTCAAACATTGGGCTACGTTGGTTATGTTCAACTTCATGATCCACATATAAAAAAAAAATTTGGTGCCGTCATTTTTTAACCATTTGCGTAGCCACGAAAAGGGTGTGTATTGCAGCCCCCCCCCCCACTCCCCTCGCTCTCTAAGGTAGGTCAAATTTTCATCTCAGTGTACGTATACAGACATACAGAGAAGGAAAACGGGTTAGGGGGAGACAGAAGGTTAGGTGGGCAGATGAGATTAAGAAGTTTGCGGGTGTAAATTGGCAGAAGCAAGCACAGGACCGGGTTAACTGGCGGAACATGGGAGAGGCCTTTGTCCTGCAGTGGACGTAGTCAGGCTGATGATGATGATGATGATGATACAGACACACAAACGCAGGCACTGACTGGCATGCAGATAGGGTTCAACCACCTTCTACCTGGAAAAAATTCTACGCCCCTTTTGTGAACGCCCGATATTTTTATGCAAAGGTAAATGGGACCGAGGGCATGCATTCTATTTGGTCAACGCTATCGTCTCATTTTTCTATGAATCATGATGATGATGATATGTGGGGTTTAACGTACCCAAACCACCATATGATTATGAGAGACGCCGTAGTGGAGGGCTCCGGAAATTTCGACCACCTGGGGTTCCTTAACGTGCACCCAAATCTGAGCACACGGGCCTACAACATTTCCGCCTCCATCGGAAATGCAGCCGCCGTCGCCGGGATTCGAACCCGCGACCTGCGGGTCAGCAGCCGAGTACCTTAGCCACTAGACCACCGCGGCGGGGCAATTCTATGAATCAATAGGGATGATCATGGCAGGAGCAACATGCGAACCGGCATGAAACGTGTATCCACAAACTGTCAACATAACGCCAGCGCACGACTTGCCGGTACGAAATCTAGCGTGCACAATGCACTATAAAGCGGATTTTTGTTTTCGCATTGTTGTTCACACTCATTGTCTTATCTCTAGGGTAGCACATCTTCCAGTTCTCACCAAACATAGAATTCTCCAGCAACGGTACGAACACTTGTATACGATACACAACCGAGACATTCATGTCTGTTTCCCTCACATCACTTCCCACCAAAGCGCAGGTGCGATAGATTTACGGCGCCTGCCTCATCCACTGTGACAGCCATTACTTCGAACCTTATAGGAGCGTAACAAAGCACAAGGCTGTCCGCACACACTTAAATACAGCACATACCAAGACGGGAAGGAGGACACGTGAGCGGAGAACTTCACTGTACTCCAACGAACCAAACAACGAAAGAGCCACGCGAGGCATCCTTAATTTTGCTCCTTTATCTCTCCATTGCCGGCTGCCGGGGCCATCCTTGCTCCTGCAGATTCCATTTACTCCCACCCTTTACGAGACTCTCCCAACATTCTCAAAGTATCGGCTGCGTTAGAAAGATAGACAAAAGGCGAAATGGCACCCTCGAGAGCAGTTTCGAAGTACCCTATAGGGAAGCGAGTGGGTCCGTAAACACGTGGGCACCAAAAACGGAACAATGGAAAGATATATAAAAGGAAACGATAGGGAAGAAGGGAACGCCGCCAAAAGCCGAAGAAAGAAAGAGTATAACAACAAGTACCACCGCCAAGAACAGCACTACCGACAAAACAAATGGAGGGATGCACTCTAGACCGCCATCATAAGTATAGAAAGCATATCAGCACGGACACAACGTTGCGCGCTTGTTGTCTCGAGCCCGAATTAAGGAACAAAAAGGTAGAGCATCAGCTACACCGAGCAAAGTCGCGGGAGTGTATACGTACTGTACACGCTGTTCGCGAAAAACCGCCGAGGCTGGCAAAAGACGCGTTGCCGGGGGGAAAAACGGGAAGGATGCTGGGGGGTCGGAAAAGGGGGACGACGAGATGGGACAATGGTGAGGTCATCCCATCACCCATCCGGGGGCCACCATCACCACCAGGGCCTCTTACAGAGAGGGGGTTGTCTCGCATCGAGCGCTCGTCGTCCTCCTCCCCATTAATCCATTTACTATCCCGCACGAGCGGCGGCGGTGGTGGCCGTCTCCCACATTCCCCTTTTCTGCTTCCCGGCAAGGGCATCACGGTACTTTCTTACTTTCCCTATACTTTATTTCGCTCCCGCAGCCGACCGGCAAGAGAGCATCGACGGTTCCCTCAATCGGTCATTACCGCCTCCTCCCTCTCTCCATCGATGTTTCCTTTCCCCGATTCCCCACCCCTCTCCCCCACATATCCTCCCTCCCCAATGTTTCCTGGGGCATTGTTGCTGCGTCACGCAGTTCTAGTGTTAGCGTTGTTCTCGTAACGGCGCTGCCTTTGGAGAGAGACCAGCCAGGCAATAGAGGGGCCATATTCGCGAAGGAAGCGGGGGGAAATAGGGGGAAAACGACACTAGGGGAGAAAAGGAATGGCGCCCTCCCGTATACGTAGAGGAGGTGTTTGGGCCGGGTCATTAGCTAAGACGTTCGTTCGTTACACGCGCTCACAGTAGGTAGGGAGGAACGTCGGAGGGGCTGTCTTATTTACAGGGCTAAGTGTAAGTGCCGTACGACCGGTGGTAATGTACGTTTCGGGAAACGGCTATGGGGAAAGCAGTATACGACGAAGACCTTGTTGCGGGGAACCAATATTACGGGCAAATAAAGGTGCCGTGAGGTCGATACATCCTCCGCTACTGTCCGAATCGGATGAGATAGCCTGTCACCTTATGCGTCCATGTGTTTTTTTTTTCCTGGCTCGGTACAAGAACACTGGTAGGGACCGGTCATTTGGAGATAGCTGAGGAAACGGTATCTACTGTACTGTAAGTTCTTTCAATGAGTATATCATATACGTTTTACAGACGGTCTCGAATAATTCAATGTCTGAAATACATCTAGAGTCCTCTGTACAGAAATCTGCCTTGTAAGAAGCTTATATTCCTTTGTTTTCACATTGCCTCTAACTATATAACGTTTAAGGATTTGTCGCATGTTTCCTCGGTAATAGGTGTGCATCGAATGTAAGAGGAATGCTTTCGCGTAAAACGCATGCGTCTTGGACGCAAAAATAACTTACAGATTCAAAGAAAAAAAAGCTTTTCTAAACGCTTTCCTTTGACACATACGCTTGAGGTGACAAAAAAAAGAATATTGCAGCATGCAAGTAATGTGGCCAAATAAACACATAATACATAGATGCCTCTACGGCTCCAGATCACCAAAAACAAACACATCTTCATTATGCCTCCTTTCATATTTATGCGGAGCCATAAGAACTTCCAGCTCTTCACTCGAGATATATGTACAAAGACTGCCAAAAGCCATGGACCCTGCGACTAACTGCGAAGCGATATGGCGGGAGGTCATCATGGTAACCGGAAGGAAGGAAACGGAACCGGAAGTGACGCGACGCTGGCCCCCTCTTGTGTTCCACCGAGAGACATCGTATACTCGCTATCCCAGTTTGTGCGTTCTCCGTTATAGGTCCTCGCAGCGTCCCTCGGGAGGATTTTACGACGCAGGCAAGTTCTGTTTCCGGTTTCGCTGTTCGCTGCTCGCTCATATAGCCCAATGGCTTCCGGAATATCTTGAGTTTCCTGAACATTTTTTCCTTGCCACATTAGTTTTCTTTTCCTTCCCTTTGCCAATAGTTGCCGTTTCAGCGCGCAATGTCTGGGCGCTGCACTTGATGCTTGAGAGGTATATTTCGACGAGAAAAACTGCCGAGAAAAAAAAAAACGTTATTCAACTGCACCTTAAAGCGATATTTGAAGCGGTCCTTTACGTTTGTCCCCTATACTAGAAAGTACATAGCAAAGCTTATGAGATTGCATAGCAAAGCTTATGAGTATGCCAAGAAACAATATTAGAAGAGGAGTTCGATAACAACGCACGCGACAAAGCATGCTAACTCCATGGATATAAATGAATGAAAAGAAAAAACAAGCTCTAACGATGATTTTAGTACTAAACTAATAAAACTTCTTTAGAAAGGAGAAACTAAACATGCAAGACTCCACTGCTAATCAAATCTATTGACATTCAAATGACCAAAAACGCTGTTTAAGCCTCCACTGAGGTGCTTCGTATGCTTCAGTGCTTTCTGCTATAGCGTTCCAGTGATCTTATTGCCACACATTTAATGACAATGAAATGCATTTTATTTGATGCATGGTAATAACGTCACCAGAAAGCTACGTGTATGTGGTGACAAAAGTCGTAAAAATACCGGCGGACGGTCTTTTTCGAGCACCAGCTCCCAAGCTTACAAGCTTTTTGTAAGCTGTAAGTGCCGGATCCTACAGCGTGTAGTCGTAAACCACCGTCTCAGACCCCAGCCAAAAGCGTTATCAGAAAGATCAAATCATTATTCAGATCACCCACTCCCGTTTCGACTGGTCAAGTTCCTTAATTCTAACTCGCGTCCCGCCAGACGGCGAGCTTGTTGTAGTGGCGTCACATACGGGCATTTCCGATCGTAATCGAGACATGATCTGGATGTAGTTTCACGAGCCCGTTTGGCTCCATTCCACATGTCGCGCGAATGAGCCAGTCGTGATCAAGAGACTCGATCACGATCCAAAGTGGCCCTCGTGACACACGTATTAGGTAACCCCAACAGACACAAGGTCTGATTAGTAAGAACGCTGTTCAAAATATGAAAACGTCGTTGAAGTGCATCGTCTGCTTCTATACGCCTTCTGCTATACCTCGCTTCACACCAGAAGGCAACACAACGGAAGCCGTCTGTTTCTCGTCCGCCGCAGTTTTTTATTTTGCCCAACGCTTTCTGCCCTCTCTCGGGTTTTATGTGTATTTCTAGACACTCGAGACCGGCCACTTCCGGAGGAAATCGACCACCCCTCTCCTCCGCGGAGCACTTGGCGCCTGCTGCCTTTTTTTTTACAGCTCGTAAAAAAACTGGAGAAACGAGCGTCTGACTACACGTACACACAACCAGCACTATACACCTTCCCGCCCAACGGCCATTGCCTTCCTCGAAGCATCTCCCCCACAGTCATAGCTCCACAGTATTCTCGGTTGTATCGTGTCCGCAACATCCAGCGGCAGGCGCTGCCCGCTGGGGGACCGCGTACGTTATAAACTCGGCCACGCTCTTTCAAAAGTCCATCAAAATCCCATGAACGAGAAGAATAGCAGTGAGAGAACGAAAGAAAACGCCACAACAAAGATCACTATGAGGAGGAGGAGGAGAAAGTTTAGGGGAAAGAAGCACCCAGCGGACGGATACCTCGTCCCCTCTATCTGTACAAATATGACGAAAACTTGAAGACTGAACTTTTCGGCGTGTCGGTCGAACCTGTGGTAAGGAGACAGCGCGAAAGACGAAGACCGTATAAAGGCATGCACGCAGCGTTACGTGCGTTTCTATGTGTGTCTTTACTGTCCTGGTCCTTTACGCTGTTACCCCACGATATGACAAAAAAAAAAAAAAACTACAGGCTAGATTAAGTCTCGCAGTTATCCCCTCATGGTCTTAAGTGTGCAGTGGGTAGTCTTGAAAAGATGGCTCCTGCAGCAACAATAGTTTTTGTTCACTGGCTGGTTATCTATCATGTACCCAACGGGTATAAGGAGCAACAGGGCCAGGTCACATCCGCCGCTAACTATCCACTTTGACCATAAGCGGACGAGCGATTTGAAACGTGCGAGCCCTTCCGTTTTTCTCTAAAGAGAGTATGGTCTGCTAGCTGACAGAACAGACGCAGAATGCAGCAACGGAATACCAGTGCACCGTACGTTGGCATGTAGGGTGAGACTCGAGGGTGGAAACATTGAAACAACCTGACACCGGTAAAGGTACGCGCGCGAAAAACGTAAGCAAACAACAAAACGACGAAGAGGGAAGGTATAGACAAGAAAGGAAAGGCGCGTGAATGAGAACAGTGGAACAATAAACGACCCCGGGTTCCAAGCCGCGTAGGCGGGGTCTGCGGAGCATGTGGGAGTTATACGACCATTCCCAAGTGCTCGGGCTGAGAACGCCGTGCTGTAGGTGGTGACGACGTCGAGGGGGCATGTGTGAGTGAGCGTGTGTGTATACGGCTTCTCAAAACACCATAAACGTCAGCACCTCTCGAGTGGGCCTGTGTAGTTATGGGACCAGAGCGCGCGTATAATGCGTCGGTAATGATGATGACGTGGCGTATCCGTTGCCTCCTTCCCCGCGTCTCAACCGTTTACTACCGCCCGAACCGCAGACACATTTGACACAACATAAAACGAGCCGGACGGATGCTGAAGATGGACGATGGCACTTCCGAGGCCAAGCTTCCGTTTGTACTAATTTTTCTTTTTCACGTAGGACGAAATTACTTGCGCTGATCACTCCAGTGAGACATATATCAAAGCGGCTTGTTAAATTTCGCGGCATCGTAACCAGCCACACGATTGCTCACCTCCCAAAACCTCCAAACATTGATATTATTCCCTCTTTGGCAGATAAAACTAAATTATTTGATTTTACGTGTAGCAACTGCGATATGATTACGAGGGGCACGATGCCAGGGCACCCAAGGTTAACTTTCATCCCAGTGCGATTATCAGCTCAATCTCGCTGTACACACTTTATTTTTCATTTCGCCCGCGTTAAGATGCGGTCGCCGTTGCTGGTAATAACGGAACACTCTCCTTCGACCTTAACAGAGCAATGCGATAACCGCTATAGCAGTGTAAGCACAATATCGCCTACACGCCCACGGCAAATGACCGTGCTATGATCCAAGCGCTTGCCTCACACGATTCTATATACGCAAGCGATGCACTCGCGTACAGCAACGCATAAACTGGTATTTGAGTATTAACAGCCGCCGCTAGTCTGCAGGGTCCTAGAACAGTTAAAGCTTTATGCATCGACGACTTAGAAAAGACCTTACGATTACGAACCCTCCCCACCCCCAGCGAATGAAACATCGTACGTACCTCACACAAAGTGTGCTGTGTTGAACCTGAGGTACGGAACGAGGTACGAGAATGTAGGTGCGCGTGTCGAGAACAGCCGGCGAGACGAATTACTTCGAGACGTCTAGAGGACGTCCGTCGGAGATACTATCGATTATCCTCAGATCACGTCTTCCTTACAACTCCTCCGTTCAATTGCTCTTCCCCCCCCCCCTTTTTTTTTTTCAAGATTCCTTAGAGTTAGTCGTTCACGAGATCTTCCGGCGATAGCTACGCAGATGGTCATCCTCCGTTCCTACGGACGTCGTTATCATCGCAGTGACCAGAAAGCCCATTAAATTCTTACGAAGGCGACACCCTTCGCGAACGTGGCACGAGACACCCCCCGTGGCGTCGTAAAAATTCAAGGAAGCCGGCGAGTTTATTGGAGATGCCCTCGCGGTTGCACGTAGGAAAAGCTAAGAATGTTCTCGCACGTGCATTCTTTGTATGTTATACGGTATATGCCCCCTGCAATAGCTTCCTGCACCATGCAGGGACGACTGTGCAGGTTTCGTACAATGCATCCAGGAATGATTGATATGCATGCGCTAAAACGTGTAGTACCTTTTAAACTGTTAGTGCGCGTGCGCGAAGGAAACAGACGCGGCAGCGCTTGGTTACACACGGTATCAGGGTTCATTTGTCTATGACTATTGAATGGGTTAGAGGTGCATAACGATGCTTAGAATCGGCAAAAGAGGAAACACGCGAAGCACCAATTAAATGCAGGCTCTACCGGGCTACATATCTTGATTGACTGATATGTGGGGTTTAACGTCACAAAACCACGGTATGATTATGAGAGACGCCGCAGTGGAGGGCTCCGGAAATTTCGACCACCTATGGTTCTGTAACGTGCGCCCAAATCTGAGCACACGGGCCTGCAACATTTCCGCCTCCATCGGAAATGCAGGCTACATACCTTGCACAATGGGTCCTTTTTAGCTTGTGGTCTCGTGTAACGTCTCTATCTAGTTCATTTTCGTAATGTTCTTACTCGCGCAACTTCTGAGCACTGCTTGCACGAGAAGGGCAAAAGATCTGGCTTTGGAGTTCTTGAAGTTGTGCCACTCAAGTTGGCAAAGTACCGATTCAGGAGTTCGTGCAGTTGTGCCACTCAAGTGGGCAAAGTACCTAGTCTGCAGTCCGTAAAATTGTGCAAACTTAAGTGGGCACAGTACCGATTCGTGCGCTCAGGATACATCTGTAGGAATCACTGTTCGAGTTTAAACACGCAAATACGAGCCTACCAGGAGTATGGAAGGTGACGACTTTCATCCCGCACCAATTCAAGATTATAAGCAGATCGCACGAAGTCCTCAATTAGGCACGTTTCCAACCATGGCCGGAGTCTAAGAGGAAATTGAAGCCAACAAATATCGTGGCCTCTGTAGTGCCCAATGCACACAGATGTCGGCCAGGGTGATACTCTGAGAAAGAGAAGAAATAGTAGAGGAGGAAAGGCAGGAAGGTTAACTAGTTTGGGACAACCAATTTGCTGAACTTTTTGTGGGAACAAAATGAAGGAGAGTGAAAGATGACAAGAGATCAAAGTGAGAGGAAGACAGCCCAGAGCACAGCACCCAGATAATGAGTCACAGCCCGACAGTTTTGCGTGGCACGTGATATGCCCCAACCACAGCCACTTAAGTTCTTTGCTTAAAAAAAAAAACGTAGTAGGGCCTTTGTTGCCTTGTGCTGCGATGTCTTCTGTCGACAACATGTAAGAATTCTTTGAACTCGAGCTGTACAGCGACATTTAATGTCTTATAGAGAGGCATTTGGAAGATGTTCTTTAGGTACAATTCTGTACCGGCAATATTCATATTCCTTTTACCTGTCCCTTTGCTCCTCGAATGGCCTTCACCTATCTAAGAACTATACTCATCGTCTATTACACGCAACGTCTGCACCAATGGCAAGAGAGATATATTCGGCAAAACAGGTTGAAGGCTGCAGGAGCAAAAACTCGAAATAAATTTCGCAGTGAAAGGAGAGCACTTGACATTTCAGCACCCTGTTCAAATTTGCAGAGAGCTACATGCGGTAGACGATGAAAACATTTTTTCCTTTGTTTTATTTTTGTTTTGTTTGCTGCTATTTTTTTGTTGTTGTTATGGTCCCCTGGGAGAACATCAGCTTTCGCCTCTCATATAGAAGTTAACGTTCAGTGAAAGATCCGAACTACACATGGTATATCAGCAGAAAAAAAAACACCGCGATAGACACAAAAAACACATAAACATCTTATTTTCCACAGTGTATCCTAGAGCAATGCATATGAAAACCTACAGTGTCTCACCATGCAGCGAAAGGTTAATTAATGAGCTGCCCAGACAAGGAGGCTATGTTCAATTACATGGAGTCTTGCAATTAGATACCGTTCGGTATACTAGTAGAGAAAAATTAGCGCTAGTATTTGATTCGTTTCCATGAATATTTTCACCTGCTAAAAGCAGGAGGTATACCGCGAAGTTTCCGTTTATTTTACGTGCTTTCTTTTTTGTTCGACAGCTAACAAATTATCAGACATGCCCTGTCATTCGGGACATTCAAGTAGAAAGACAGTGAAGTATCCACGCTCCACGGACTCGTTAAAAACGTACTAATGAGAATATTGACATTAATAGTTACTGGGGAGGAGCCCCTAGTTCAAACAAAATCACGTCGAAACCAAGCGGTGTTTCGTCCCGTCATGTTTGCAGTACATGCTGCAACCCTAAAGGAACCAAGAACAACTGTCGTGTTTGCCGAACGATGACAAAATCAAGTGCGAGGTTAAGAACGAGCGTTGCCTCACTTGACCACAGGCACTGTCACCCGTATTTCAAACTTGAAGACGCGTGTAACAACACATTTACGCGTGGTTACATGGTTACAACGACAAAAAATAGTGTCAGCTCCACCCACAGTCATCACCCCCCTCCCGAAACCAAGATTACGATATGTGTACCGTCCAATAGCCTGCACTCATTTTGCGGACTTCAAGTGCTTCTCTGGAATTTCAGAGCCGACTATTCCATACAGGCCCACGTTTATTCTGTCACTAGACTGAAGGTGTAAGGTCAAACGTCCTGGTAACTTTTGTTAAGGACTCTTACAGCACTTCTCGGTGAAACGTTATGGTTTTGGAAGTAACGACGAACTCATAGTCCGAGCGGAAACCAGCTACCACGATCATTTTTTAAAGGTGGTTGGTAAGTGCGCCTTGAGTCTGTGGGCGGAGTTTACACTTCTTCATTAGGTTGCAATCTACTATAGTGGACAGGTATGATCAGGATTTGGGAACATCTGCACGCAGCGCCATCTATCGTTCGCCAAAGCTGCTGCCTGCCGTAACTGAATGGTGTTTAACAATGGGATCCCGTGTGTTTCTACGGGCGGTGCTCCATTGTCCTGGGAAGCAACACGCTTTGTAGAGTGATACTGCAATTTTGCCAAAATGTACCACTGGGTTTCAGCGACGTATAAACCGGAGTCGTTCTTGATAACCAGCTTTTTTCGAGACATGATCTTTCTCACCGATTTTTCATTCAGTTACGGTAGGCTGGTTCCGCCGAGAAATGGCGCCATGTTCAGATGTCCCCATTCGCTGGGAATGTAAGCCAGCTGGGATCAGCCGTTGCGTTCGTGTTCGGCAATTTTTTTTGAACAAAAATAACGCTCCCAGGCAATTTTTCCCCCGCCTCTCATTCAACTTAGAGCGATTGGTAATCAAAGAAAGAATACCTTGCAACCTGCGCATCTTAGACATAAGAAGGCCCGGACTATCGACCCAACTCCCCGAATACAACAACAGGAGAAACAGCAGCCGCTCGGAAACTCGCCGACCCCGCGCAACAGGGACCATTCCTGCACCTATCTGCATCTACCATCTTACCTCAGTTGCCGCTCCAACGACGAGACGCCCCCTAGCGAGCGCTCGAGGAAACATGCACCGACTTGAGGATTCCCGTCGACCACATCGGTCTGACGACGCTTGCATGCTTGTTGCTTTGATTATTGGCTCCTGGCCACTACGGGGGATTGACCATGAAACGCTTCGAAGAACTGTCTCTCCCTGACTCCCCCTCCCCCCCTTCTGCCTCTTCTTCCGAACCACCGAAACCCCTGCTGTGCGAGCATGCGGAATGGAACGCAGCGACGAACGTAGTATATACATGGCCGCGCGCTGGCCATAAAGATTCTAGACCCGGAACAACTGTTGATGTGCTTGTTTTATAAGCGAAAGGAAGGCATGGGACAATACAGAACCGACGACCCAAGCAGCCAACACACACACACTACACTTACGTCAGTGTGCGCGGGCCCCCAAACAGTCTATGCAGAGGACCACCCAAGGAAGCAGAAAATCGGTAATCAGGCCGTTGTAAGAAGGAAACGAAATTAATGTGCTTAAAGAAAAAAAAACTACGTGATTAATATCATCTGAGATGCAGTGAACACATGCTAACACATCATCAGTGTAACGATGCAAACAATTTGATATACGTGTGTGTTAACTACCTTCGAAACGCTTAAAGACCAACGCGAGGGTGGCGAAAACATCTTCGACTGGTATGCCTTCTCGTATAGTACACCACAGTGCTTCGCCGAGAAATTATACAGACGAGCGATCACAAGAGAGGGGGCAGACCGCCTACAGAATATATGCGTACATGCACGCTACGTTATGTCGTTAACGGAAGCGCGAGCGTTGCATTTCAATGCGTGTTTCGAGCCAAACAACGTTCACGTGCTCCATATCTGCGCAGACTATCAGTGCCCTTACTGCCGCTTCGACACGACGAATGATCTTCGATCACCGATTGATCTTCGATTCACAGCTCCCGATTAAAGTTTCCCTTTTTTATTCCTTTTTTTGTTGTCGCTTCCTGGCATTGATCTCATGGTAGCATGGACAATTGTAAAAAAAGAATGGAGGTATACTTTTCCAGGCTTGAAGGAGCTGCGGGGTTTGCTTGCTTGCTCTGCTGTCGTTCTCACCCACCAAAGGGGATTCATCAAGAAGCCGGCGGTTAATGTAAGTGAGCAATTACGGATTATGCAGGAGCTGGGTGGCCTTTGTTGCTCCTCTTCGGCTTTCTGTTTCCTTTCTTTCTATATCTCTCTCTGTTTCGATTGCTCTCTCTCCTTTATTTCTTTATATCTTTGATTCTCTCTATTTAAATCTTTGTTTAACTCTATGCATTTGTTTCCCTTTATTTATGTCTTGCTCATTCTGTCTGTATGCTATACTTTACTCTCTCCCACCATCCTTTCTTCCTCCTCGTCCCTTCTCTTTCTCACTTTCTCCTTTGTCACCCTCAATTTCGATCTATTTCTTTCCATATGTGTCTTTTTTTTATCTTGCTTCCTTTCAGCAATAGGTTGGAATGTGTATATTTCTATGCACTCTCTATCACATGACTGCTTCTTCTCACTACAATTCCTAAGTTCAAAGACATTATGAACGTGCAGAATAAGACAGCCCGTTCCTAAACACAACGAGGCAGGTGGGAGCGATCCATTTCAAGGACGTGGCTGCTCAGCGAAAACAACGAGCTGCCCCTAAACACGACGTAAGCACACAAATCACACTCACGGGTGGCTGCTGAGCTCCGTCTTTGCAAATACTAATACAAGAGGGGCCGAATTTACCGCCAGCGACAGGATAGAGAATCACGGCTTTTCAGATCCAAGCGGAAAACGCCAAGCGCGCACACAGATTTCGGAGGCCACTCGAAGTGAGAATACTTGTCGCACGCGAGGTCGCGCAGACGAGGCTGTCTTTATAAAATGCCATCGTCATGCTTATATGTATGTGCTGTTGGAATGAGACGCCACGAAAGTGTTGCAAGTCGGCGCCATGTGCAGGGGATTAAGTGCGCGGAAACAAACAAACCATAGACGAAGGATATCGTTAGCAACGTAAACAAGCGGGGGGGGGGGGGGGGCGGTATCCAAGGCATCGCATTTCAAGGTATCCTGTATTCCTCTATGACTTTCATAATCGAATGAAAATATACAAGCGACGTGCAGCTTTAATCCGATAAGTGCATAAGGAAGAAAAAAAAAAAGAGTGCTCGGCCAAGCGGCTTGAGTACGCTACGATTACGATTACTTATCCCGCGGAATAAAAAGAAGAAAAAAAGTGGTACGTATAATACGTTTTTCGAAAGGAAATATAAAAAATGGGCGCCGCAGTAGACAACAGGCACGACCGAATGATGAAAAAAACAACAACGAAGTGGTAGGTATACAAACAAGAAACAGTAGCCTTTGCATGCACTGTGTACCCGGCGGTGTGGATCAACGCAATAACACAACGGGTCATTAATCTCCGGTCACGTGATCACGGGGAAAATTGGCGACCGTTGGGAATAAAACAGCTTTCGTTAAAAAGCGAGAGAGCGAGGTAAAAAAATTAAAAAAAATATTGTGGCGGCTCGGGTTTCGTGTAGGCAATCGCTGGCCGTATTGTATAGGTGGCTACTTATAAGCCACATACGGTAGCGTAAAACAAAATAAAAAAAAATATTCAGTAAGACGAGAGAGGCCTTGGTTGCGATTCCGCGACGGGGATTAAGGGATCGGGCATCTTTTTTCTTTCCTTTTCCTCTGTACACACGAGCATCGTAAGGCGTATAATATGTGTATAAGGCATTCCCGTGCCCCAGAACGGCCTGCGAGCTACCATACGTATTCGCGAAGGGCCGAGCATTAAGGGGATTGCGCGTGCGACCACGACGACGACAACAGCGACGTAACACCGACTTCCTCGAACCACCGAGAGACCTCAAAAACGCGAGTCGGCGAAATAAAAGAGATAAACAGTAATCAAGCGAACGGCATGGGCTGTACGGGCAAGACAGAACGGAGAATTCGAGGCGTTCGCTAATCCCTTACAACCCATTAAGAAGGAGGAAATGAACGCTCCGCGATTTTCACAAGATAAGGGAAACGCGCGCCTAGCGAACTTATAGGCGATATCCCGAGACGTGTACACACCCGCACGTACAGCGACGTTGGTAGAAGAGAGCTTTTGTTCTGTCCGCAAACTTCTTCAAGAGTTAGTCCATTGCCCGCAGGCAGGAAGTACCAATGTGAAAAGTAGGGAGGTGGCGCCACCAAGTGCCGTAGCCAAGGGGGGGTGAAGGAAAGTGTACATTTAAGGGCTAGTCTGCTTTGTTTGACATGACAACAGACAATAATGCCAGGAAAAGTACAGGGGATGTTATGAGAAGGAATCATAGCGTAAACGTGAAGACATAAGAGTGAACGAAAAGCTAACTTGCCGCCAGCAAGATCAGGACCCACGGCCTTCGATTAGCGAGCCCGAAGCCACTGAGCTAGAGTGGCACGCAAGAACAACCGTGTATTGCATAAAGGTTGTACTTTAGGTGCACGAGCTAGTATACGGCGAAACTTGGACCGGGACTGCACAAATCTTCACAGAACCCTGCCATTTCGGGACGATAGGCGACACCCGATGTTCCCACGATAAATGCAACGTTGCCGTTTTATTCCATTTTTTGAACCGACAAGACCAGCCTGAATACAGCGCGCTACTGCCGATATCGCGACGGCCCCAGGCCCCAAACGGCAGCCGAGCCGTGATCCAGACGCCAACAGCAATGACTGCCATCAACGTGTCAGTCGAGTCAAAATCACGTCCGCGATCAGCAGCTCTCTTCAAAAGCAGCGCCTCCACAGCGAGATAGATGGCAAAGAAAAAAAAAACAGAGGAAAAGGCGACAGGACCAACGTCGTTATATCGTATACCATGTAGTTAAATGCAGTGACGTATCGCCAGCAGCGAAAAGCTATACACACGGTACCACCCACCTCCTCTCTTCACATCAGAGGTGACGTAACATCAGATGCGCAGTACAGTCGCGCACTAAAAAGAAACACCTCTCCCTTGTGGGAGGGGGGTGGGGTGAAGGGGTGCATACGCCGCTGATACGCCACACTTCCCCATTATTGCCAACACATCTTCTAAAAAAAAATAACACAAAGGAGAGAAAAAAAAAAGTCCTGGGGTCCTTTCGTTCAATGAGACGATAGGGATCGCACTACAAACATAGCAAAACGACCGGCAAAGCGGGGGGCGGTCTTCAAAGGCAAATGCGGGATTATCGCACGCCTACGGAATAGCCTAGCCACCAGAATCTCGCCGAAGGAGCGGCCGCTCCTGAATGACTATTATTAAGGGAGGCCAGAAAAAAAAAAAAATGTCTGCAGGCGGAGCAGCGGCTCCCGGTGATTTTGCCGGTCGTTTTGCTCTTTCACTCTTTCTTTTTGTTCATTTCGTTTCTTCTGGCACGATGTGACAAAAGAAAAGCCCTATGCGCGGAGCGCATCCGCCAATCACGTTCCGCCGCCGTCGCGTAACGCGAACGAACCAGTCGACGCTGTGCAACGGTTTGGAGGACTAACCCCCGTATTCTAGAACGTCCCTTCACTCAATGCTTCACCTTCACTTGAGAAAGCCGATGGGAGCGCCATCTGTAGGCACGGCAAGTCACTGCATATCAGCAATAATCAGCTGCAAATCATGCGTAGCGCAGCCTTATTCTCAGCCGAGCAGCGGCGCAGTGCTCAACTCTGTCAAGTGAGGGATGAAAGTCGAGTCGAGTAGCGTTTGTGAATACGGGGGTAAGTGACAGACAGAGGTGAGAGAGAGAGAACACAAAAGGAAACAGGGAGAGCATAGCCCCGGTAGGTGGGCTACGACGAGAAGGAAATCAAGACGAAAGAAGAGTCAAGCCGATCCAAATCCTGCACTTACACACCGCGCGCCGCCATCTTTCTGTATTTGCCCCTATTTAGTGCCTTGGGTCACGATTCAGGACGTCAAGCCAACTGCAGAAGCCGTCTAAAGGACACGCGGAGAAGGACTCGCAGGCCGATAGAGAAGAGTGTGGACAAAAATATCAAGACTAAAGACGGTCGAAACGATCTAAATCCAGCGCTTTTGCACGCTGCGCCGCCATTTTGTTTATCTATCTGTTTCTGTAGTATAAGTGCATGCATGCCTCCTGCTACAAAGAACGTCGAGCCGATGGCAGAGGGCGACAAAAACACACGCAGAAAGAAGAAATCGCAAGCCGACAGTAGGAAGAGGGTGGACAAAAATATCAAGACTAAAGAAAGACGATGCAAATCTAAGGTTTACACACCGCACCGCCATTTTTGTGCCAACGGCAAGAACGAAGAATCGTAGGGTCCGTAATTTGAAAAGGCTCGAAACGTCAAGAAGACCTACTGACAAGAAACGTTCCAAAGCAGGAAGGCGGAGGGGAGATATGTCAAGCTGTGGGTGAGGAGTGTGAAAAATCGAGAGAAAGAGATGAAAGCGGATTTGGGCGTGTTGATACGGCGCATCGCTGCTCCCTTTATATTGTGTCAAGAAAGCGGAGAAGCAGATCCGATGACGGAGGCTGGGGAGGGGGTTTGAATAGAAGCTGCTACGGCCATCAATGCCCCATTATGCAGCGTCTGCAAGCGACACAGATCTATAGGCACGCATTGTAACGGCTTTTTTGTGAGGATGTCTTTGAGACAGATTTGTAAAATATGCCACGCTCATCACGCTCGTCAAGGCTACGCACGAGCTCAGTGTGTCTGCGCACGGTCAACTTAGCAAAGTGCTACGACGTTCATAAAACCTAGAGTTGGCACTTACACCAAACCCTTTGAAATGTGTTTAAAATGTGTAAAGAGTACCAAAAAGGGCCAGAACTCGGTCGAGTACGCGATATTTGCGCATAGAGGCGCAAATAAATAAAATGTGAAAAAATAAGCGAAGCCCAGATGCCGTACATTGTTTTCAGGTATTAAATCTGCTTTCTTAACTTCGACACTCAAATGAGAAAAACAAAATTACGGCCATAAATTTAAAAGTACATTAATATGTACAAATTTCTACTAGGTAGATATCGCGTTTCGCAAGAGCCTCCCAATAGTGTCCTTTTAGTGCATTGCGGCTTCGCAAAAGCTACCTGGACTACACTTTTTTTGTTCTTGGCATGCTCACTTCTTTTGTCACTGCAATATTATTATTGCTGAACTGACTCACTTCCACAGCGACTGACTTTAGGTCTCTTAATAGTCACGTTTCATCTAGTCCCCACCAACGAACGTCGCCTAATTATTCTTGTCTTGGCGCTGTTTAGACACGTCCGATCCCTGCACCACAAAACATAAATAAATCATTGCACGTACAAACAGGACTGTTTCGGCTATCACACGTTTCCTATTCGCAGGCGAGAACACCCTCGCATGCACTGGCCATCCGTTCACCATCAGAAAAGAAAAAGCCCTTTCTTTACAGCAACGCCAAAGGCAAACAAACAGAAAACGGGAAAAACGACAGACAAGAACGTAAGTAGGTCTTAAAAGGGAGTAGCCAAGCGTCCAATTCTACTGCCCGTGGGCAGTCTTGTATATTAAGCAAAACCCACAAAAGATGTCCCCCACTCATCCCCTACCTGTCCCCCCCCCCCCTAAACCTCTGCACGTTCCCTCAGCTCAGACGTCCCGCAGTCCATGGACATCCAGGGTATCATCTGTCCACCAGACGTCGGCGAAAGCAGCAAGGAGCGGCGTCCAAGCAAAGCCAGCTTTTTCACTGCTCCTGTGCTCATGCTAATGAGAGGGGGAGGCCACAGCTCCGTAATAGACGGTCTCCGAATGCGCTTATACCCCCCTACTTCTTCCATGCCTTGCTCCATCCGCCTACCGTCTCAGCTTCTTAAGCACAAAAGAGGCGTCTTGCATCGACGCCATAGTTAAGGTGCCACTGAGGCCCATTGGCGTTCCGCTTCGGTCATATGAGCGTGTGTCAGAGAGAGAGAGCAAAAATGGTGTGCGCGCGCAGGCAAGAAGCAGTGATACTGGACGGCTGCCCTCTGCTTTTGACTGCGCGCAACTTCGCAGAGCAGTATTTAGGGCGGGCAAGAGTGCGTGGCAAGAAGCTGTATAGGTGGGTCGACTCACTCTTAGCGATGGAAGGTTTTGATGCTTTATGTTTTCGGTGTCCTTTGCAGGGACCCGCGGGGGTAGAACAGGCAACTGCGCGGCAGTATGCAACCGTGGTCTTTGAAGCCAGTGATCTGCTGTTGTCGGGGGTCGTCCTGCCCCGTAGTTTCCTGGCTGAGCTGAGGAGGGCTTGGCCACAGCCCGACATGCCGCTGGGAGGAACGAGCGTTTTGAATGGAAATTTACTCCGCCGAGCGACCAAGAAGCGTTCGTTCAAGGCCCGGCCGGGTGATTATGCAACGCTTATACGAGAAAAAAAAAACAAAAAAAAAACGACGACGTTTTCGCGCGATGTTTAGCAACCACATTTTCGTTTCTTCTTCGCAGCAGACTTGCATCCGTTCGCGTTTTATGGCTGGAACGGCGGGAGTTGGTGTGCGCGGGTAAACTGGCGCATAATTACGCGCGGGATGCGTTTGAAGGAGATTGGACGTTTAGCCGGTAAGTATGGATGTGAAGGCGATAATCGCTCAGAGGGCTGTGCATATGGGGCCCGGCTCCTTTTTTAAGCAAGGACGGTCGCGATTTCGATGTTTCCACTGGCACAGCCATGCATATGGGAGCGAGGTGAGAAGCTTCACTTGCTATAGGACGCTTAATTTGCATTCACGAGTGTTTTATGCGTGGTTACTAGTCCTCCTGCACATATAGCTGTTAAATATTTGCTAGGCCAGTTGCGACCAACCGAGTCGTTTTGTCACATTGGGTACGTCAGCTGCGTTTCATGTCTCATCTCAATGTAGTCTTAATTAAAAAAAAAACCGCGACCCCGAACAACATGACGAAGTGCACACTACACACCACTGTAGACATCGCGAACAAAGGATGGTCCATCTTTGTAGCATGACTATTTTTGAAGCTACAGCTTATGCATCCTGTCATGGTACAAAGATGGACCCAGCACTGTGTCTACATATGACACAACGACGTCTTGTGTGTTCAGCGTCCCGTTTTTTTCCCGCCATTCTGAAACAAAGTTGATTAAGCAACTAGCCCGCTCAATAACTCTTTTCACCTTCATTTACGTATTGTTTGATTGTATAAGAAGGTTCAAAGAGTGCGTAGAATACAGGTCGTTGTAGACATTGCGAAGGCAGGGTGACCAGTCTCTGTACCACATGGTAGGGTGTTCTGAAGCTGCAGCTTCCAAACTCACTGCATTCTTTTACTGCTCTACTTTTACGTCTTAGAAGGTGTCTCGGGACGGGGTGGCGTGCAGCAAAGAAGGACGGCATCCGAAGCGAGGTTACCACGGAAACTCGAGACGGAGGTCGTCCCACGAATACAACGTTCCGCCACAGCGCGGCGCGGCGATCGCCTCACACAGCTGCCGAGAAACGGAACGTCGACTACGGCAGAACCAGCATCGCCGCCGAGTCAAGAAACAAGCAAGCGACCCAGCTAGGCACGGAGCACGACGTTCAGTGTATGGGCGAGGCAGGCAGGCAGCCGTCGTCCCCGCTAAAGGAAAACAAATCAGCCGACTAAAGAAAAGAAAGAGAGAGGCGGCAGGCGAGAACTCAGCGGGACGCCATCGCCGTCTCTGCGGCAAGCAGCGGGAGCAGCAACAAGACGGGCACCTACGGGATGCTGTTCGCAAAGGCCCCGGCCTTATATGCTATTATATGCTACATGGCGCTTGGCCCAGCGAGACGGCCGGGCTACATAGACCACCCGCTGGTGGCAACAAACCACGCGGAGAGAGAAGACGTTGCATTCCCGCTGCCGTGGTGGACCTGTGCGCGGACGTGGATCTGTGAGTGTGTCTGTGTGAGGGCGTCTTGGGAACTGAATACGCGCAGCAGCCCCGAGTGGGGACCCAATAGAGCAAGAAAACTCGGCTTCAGAAACTGAGAGAAGAAAAGAATAAAGTATGAAAGAAAGCTTCGGAAGGGGATAGAAGAGACACCAGGGATGAACGTACGCGAGGCACGCTGAGGGGCAGCGGTGCTGGGGGGGGGGGGGGTGAACCTCTGCCCCCCCCCCCATCCTCCACACACACACACACACGCCACCCGAGCTCCCTCCCGTGGCCTCCACCCCTACTGAGCGCTACGTCTCTGGAAACACGGCTGGAAGAAGGAACCTCTCGGAGGAGTTCTTGAGACATCCGCTTTTGGTCGTACAGACCACTTGGTGGCGCTACGGAGAGTGGCGGTGCGTGCTTACTGCGGTTGCGCTACCGCGGAGAGCGCAACTCAGCGCGGCGTACGCTGTAAGACATTAAACCAGCGAAAGAATCTGTGCCATCGCGATAGGCTATTGTGCAAAAACGAAACGATTAATGAGAAAATACAAGAATACAACGACCGTAAGAGCATCGTGTCTTGAAGCAGCGGCAACAAAGAGGAAGTGCAACCAGCGAGCAGTGAAATAGGCAGATTATTCAACAAAAAAAAAATGAAGAAAGACTGATGGGGTTCACGTCGCAAAACTACGATATAGTTATGAAAAACGCCGACGCGGAAGGCTCCGCAAATTTTGGTGGTTGTAAGAAAAAAAAACCAAGATAAAGAAACGAGGGCACAAGGGCCAAGGGTTGCGATCCTTGGTGTCTCCTTTATCGCAAGGTAACACCCTCAGTTAACTTGCTGTCCGCTAGGGGCGTCTCAAGACGAGCGAACCACACGGCACGAAGCGGTGCTTAGCTGCAACACCTACATCAAGAAGCGGCCCTGCAGGTATCATAGTATGCCGCGCATGAAACGAAGAGCTGCGGCGCACAAACAGGCAGTTCAGTTCAGCGACAGCCTTCTGAACGAACCTTGTCCCCACGACGTCGCTTCCCCCCCCCCCCCCCCCCGCACTCTTCATCTTCCCGGATCTGAGCTCTCGCCAGGGACGCTGCCCGTCGCATGCGGCTGTCTCGTTTCTCACTCTTGAAGAATGGTCTTCTTCCTTTTCTTCTTCTCTCGTTTATGTCTTCTTGGTGTTTCTTCGCGGATATGCCTACTGATAAGAGGATTTTCGCCGTCACTTCTTTTCATTTCGCTTTATTTGGATGTTTTTTTCCCCTTCCTATAGAACACACAGAGAGACTTGGAAGTTACGAGCAGCTAGCTACAGCTTCGCGGAACTCGCGTGATGCCGGCATTTCCTGCGATCCCAACTGCAACGCAGCGCTCCGTGCCTTTGCGGGGATGCGTACAGCGGAAATGGAGATGGCAATATGAAGAACAAAGAAAAAAACCAAATGAGGAGGGCTGGAGTGTAGAAACTGACACGTCGCACCGTAATTTCATTCCAGGATGGCGTATGATGCGAGAAAATGCCCGCTTGAACTATTGCGTAAAACGAGTATAAAGCCAGCGAGCCCAAAGAATCGGGTGGTTTTTAACGTATTAATGCAACGATAAATAGTTTCAGAGCGCTATGCTACGCGTATAAAAAATCTAGGCCAAATTGAAATAACTTTACCAAAACCTGATAGGCACAATCGACAAGCAGCAAACACTTCCCCGAGTATTATTACCAATTCGTCACACTTGTTTAAGAAAAAGCAACAACTTCGCCAAACCTTTTCTTTTAAGAAACACGCGAACTCAGATAGTTGTATCGCTTCCACATGAGCAACTACCAATAAGCAATCTGCAATCACCATTAATTAAAACACCGACTGTGCGTCAATAAAAAAATCCTCCGCGACACCATCAGCCGGCGTGGATTTTCCAGGAGAAACAGGTTGGCAAGTGAGGCGTACACTAACACGATGTTCCACATACGCTTGACAAGATGCATCATTATGGCCTGCATAATGCTATCTTGCATTGGTATATATGTTATCTAATACTATCTAGCCTTACCCAGCATCTATTTAGCAGTAATTACGACTCCAGTGCATCAGTATTCCACCTAAAATCACACAAACACGCCCCCGCAAAAAAAAGAAAGGTTAAGTTTCAGGACTTTTTCACAAAAAAAGGGAAGAAAAAAAAGACGTTCATATTTTTCTGCTTATAAGTACATTTAATTATAGAGATTCCGCTCACCCGTAAAAGAACTACACATAATCTAACTTTCTTTTCTATTTCCACGGCGTCGACGATTTTCGGCGACACATACGTGTAATAAACTATGAAGTTGACCATATGTATATCGGCCACACATAAGTTGACCATATGTATATTCGTTGTTTAGGCCGACATCTCTGCCTTTCACAATCATTGAAAGTCCACACGTCCCTCTCGTTCGTAGTACTATATTCTTTCCTGAACTCCTTCAATACGACTGCCAGCTCTGCCTCCTCTGATGTCGCTTTCATTAGAAAATTATTACCATTCATTACGTTTTTTTCAAGGAAGCGCGAGTAAGACCGAAGTGAAAACATTAGTGAGTCATATAAACCAAGAAAAAAATTCATTTTCAAGCAATTCGACTAAAAGTGTGAAAGTAGGAGATTGAGAACAGACCTCATCTGGAGGTCGTGCAGTGGTTGACGCGCGTCAAGAGCCCACAGCAAACGCCCCGAGGGCGCCTTAGACCGCAAGCTATTTCCCTCCCACAGACTGCGGTTGCAACAAACGCAAATCCGCCTCGAACGGTCACGTGCGAAGAGGGGACCGGGAAGTGGCCTCCCGGGAAAGAGTCAACATTAATAACACCTTCTCCGTCGTCGTCTTCTCTGGACGGGAACGAGGCGCCCGGGGCCTCTTTGCCGAATGACGACCAATATTTGCGCCGGCCAAATACCATGCCTCCCCCAGAAGACGAGACGAGCCAAGCCGAGAATGAGAGAAGAGAGCGGTGGAATGCCTCCCTTCCCATCAACCATCGCGATTCTTTCACGCTAGGAAAAGTGGTTTTCCGAGGCAATGGCATCCGTATGTGACGTAGCGGCCTAGCGACCGACCAACCCTGTGCATTCACTGTTGTGCAAGCTACAGCGCCCCCTACGTAACCGAGAAGACCTGCAAAGCAAGCTCGGTACATATGCGACCGAAATGCAAACTCTGTCCACGGCACTGGCCACTGTAAGCGTTTTACTACAATTACGTGGTCTCATCTGACAATCAAAATTGGAATATTACCTGAACGCGCTCACATGGCTAGCTGATGCTTATACATAGTGACGTAGTGTGCTCGTGATGATGTCTGTCCTTGTTCCCTTTCTTCTACCTCTTTCCCCCTTTATCCCTTCCCCCGTGCAGGGTAGCAAACCGGACGTGCGTCTACTTAGGCTCCTTGTCTTTCTTTGCATCTCTCTATATTTCTCTAGCGCAACAAAACGTCAAGAGATAGACAACAGGACACACTATGTCTCATCACCTTTCCTGTGCCGTTAAGTTGCGGCAAAGAGTGCCATGAATTTTACTTTTTGTTTGACTTATTTACAGGTGATTAAGTCGAACCATTGCCTCAAGTGAAGTACCCTGTTTGAAAATTCTATTATCGATTCAAGCTTGCATCATTCCGTGAACTTCGGCCTAGCTTGAATCATCTTCGTCATATTTTTCCAGGTTTGAAAGTGTAGATATATGACGGTGCTCCCCCGTCACAACTGCTAACTTTCAACGACGCCACAGCAACCGTCGTAAGCGTGTCTCCCACTCTCACCACACATTATTAAGTACTTTGCAAGGAAGCGCGATTGACCACAGGACGGAACGAAAAGAAAGATCGTCCACGAAAAGAAGCAAAACATCGCAGGCATCAACAAAGGGAAGGGGCGCTGTCGATCAAGACGTCTGAGATGGGCCCATCTAACCGTTTCCCGTTTATATAGATCCACCGCGGCTGCTTCAGCGGACCCCGGCCGCACCATATATCGGCGTCTAGAGAATCGCTCCGTTCGAGATGCGAATACCGTCGTCCCTTTTTGGTTCGCTTCGTCAAGTGAAGACGCCGACTTCATACGGCTCGTGAATAGATCTCTTCAGCTTTCCGGTATTTCCTCATAAGACAAAGTATAAGACATACACCTATTGTCTCAAAGAGTGCGAACGCTCATTATATACGACGGTACATTTTAGTATATTTGTGATGTGCTCAATATTAGCCCGACGATACGAAGCGGCAAGAGTGAGTACTTACAAGTTGTGTTCACCCAATAAAACCAGAGCGCTGTTGTATGTGTATTTACTTACAGTTCCTTCTATGATAGCATTAGCCTAGCCCAGCAATAAGAAGTCTACACCATCATCAGCATCAGCCTGAATTTCCCCAGAGCAGGAAAAGACCTCGCTTATGTTTCTCCAAATAAGCCAGTTTTGTGCTGGCTTCGGCAAAAAGGTTGGTCCAGGAAAGTAATCGAGGCCAACATACCATAAACAAGTCTAACTAAGTGGTTGGGTAGGTATATTAATCGACAGCTTGCACGTGACGCTCGGTCCCCTTCTATTTTTAATTTATGTTAACGACCTACCTAGCAATATATCGTCCCAAATCCGTCTATTCGCTGACGATTGCGTGATTTATCGTCCTATTAACTGCCCTAATGACTCCCAGATCCTTCAAAATGATCTAATAACTATAGAAACCTGGTGCAAAAAGTGGCTCATGACTTTGAACATTAGGAAAACCTCCGTCATCTCTTTTCATCGCAGGAAATCTCACCCGGCTACTTCATACTTTTTTTCTGGTTGCGAAATATCCCTGGTGAATTCCTACAAATATTTAGGTATAAACATTACGCCAGATCTTACTTGGTCCTCCCACATAACAAACATTTCTAACGAAGCAAACAAAGTCCTTGGTTACCTAAGAAGAAATTTACGACTTGCTCCCCCTTCTGTTAAACTTTTAGCATATCAAACACTAGTCCGTCCGAAGCTTGAATACGCTTGCGCCGTCTGGGATCCCCACCAACCTAATCTATCCAAAACATTAGAATCTGTCCAAAATAGAGCAGCTAGGTTTATATATTCCGATTACTCGCGCCACACAAGCGTTACTAACTTAAAGATTAAAGCCCATCTTCCCAGCCTTGAACTGCGACGCAAAGTCGCTAGATTAGCTCTTTTTCATAAATTTTTTCACTCACTGTCCCACGCATCTGTTATCATGCCCGCGCATCGCATATCTTCCCGCACTAACCACAACAACCCAGTTTACCCTGCGCATGCCCGTACAACTGCTCACCTTCGGTCATTCTTCGTTCAGACAGCGAAGGATTGGAATGACCTTCCGTCCCACGTCGTGCGCCACTCCAGCCCCATTCTTTTCAAAGCGCACATTGAAGAAACCCTGTACTGCCCACCCCTCATGTAACACCCCTCCCTGGGGTTTTTGAGGTATAATAAATAATAAATAAAATAAATATACTCCTAAACCTCACATCTAAGCAGCCATGTTAGAGCACCAGAACGTTGAGTACTGGTACTGCTACTGATAATACGCATACGTGACGGATTGCCGCTTAGATTACGTCAAGGCAGCGTGATCCCACGGTGATCAACATGCTTCAGTGTGATAACGACTTTAATAGAACGCTTTTAGAACGAGGAAGCAAAAACGCAATGCGTCCTTAATATTAACGTGACGTCAGAAATTTTGCATGTCACCATGTTGGTGCTTCAACGTTGCCGTTCAAGTGACGCAAGCGCGGGCCTCCCGACACATGGTTAGTTTAGATTCCACGCCATGCTGTCTTGCACCCATCTTTCTTGTTTCCGAGATGTTTATTTGCGCGCTGTGTCACGCGTTGATAATGATACCAGGAAGCCAAGAAGCCGGAGTCTTCGCGAACGACAGGAGTCGTAACCTTACGCCTCCTTTTTCTATTTCTGTATACCGAGAAGCCGTGTGGCAGCCAGGCCGTTCACTCCCTGAGCGATACTTTACACCACAGCGACGAGCGCGCGCAAGGACGGGGCTGGATGTCGGGGCGTATGAACGCACCCGACATCCAAGCGAACACGTCGACGACCCCAGCGAAACGCAAGGAGCCTTCGCAGCCGACGATATCTCTCGGCAACCCGAAGGCAGAGCGGCAAGGGAGGGGACAAACCCGGGGAAGATGCCCGACAAGCACGAAGCCGAGGGCGACAGATTGCGCACGACGCATATACTGTGCGAAGTCGAAAAGAAGGGGGGCAAGCCGACGGAGCTCTGACGAGAATCAGCTGTCCCCTCTGTCGCAACCCGATGAGCGAGAATGGCGACACCCAGAAGAAAGAGAAAAGGGGCAAGGGCAGTTGTACAGTTGATGGAACGAGAGCGGCAGGAGGAGGAGTACAGTATGGCGTCCACGAAAATGGATAATGACGGATGCCCGGAGGAGGCCCTTGTGATACAAAGAAGGGCCTTTGCTTCTCTGGTGGCGAGCGAAGCGCCCGCATGCGACGGTGTCGACAGACACTCCAGGGTGACGCGCGTCACTACATTTACGCGCACTCTTGGCGTCTTCAACGACGTTTCTGCGCCGATGAGAGTTTCGAGGTATTGCGCCATGGACACGACGGGGGCATCAGTGGCAGTATACAGATGCTTCGGAAGTATATATGCCGAGAACGACTGTCGGGGACGGTTTCGCGAGATTGTCCAGGAACAATTGATTACGATCGTCAACACACAAGCGTAGACAATGTTTCGTGGAATCTGCTTTAAGTGGCACACTGCTTTAGGCACCACACAAGACAGACCTCGCAGCATGATAGGCATTGCGCGAAGCATTGCTCGAAGTGAAAAACACAAATCACAGACGTTCAACGTTGTCATATAACATGCAACTATATATACGGCGTGACTCTTAAACTAGATCAATATCAGTTGTGCTGCCATGGGGCAGCACCATTATGTGGAGACAAGACACCGGCTCCTACTAAAGCCAAGCAGTCCACGAGAGGTCTACAAACAAGCCCAAAGACATCCTCAAGGAACACTGAGGGTAACGATGGGCTGTAGTGGTCCACAACAGCAGAAAACTGAGAAGCACAAAACGGACGCTGACTTAGGAGTCCAAAAGTCAGTTTGTTAAGGATTACCTAGCGAACAAAGCTCGCCAACTCCACAGCCCCGCACCCTCCGTCTCTTGTGGCGTCTAGCCCTCAACTCTAAGTGACGTCATGAAAGCGACAGCTAAACTTCTCCCCCGACAGCTGCACGTGCGAAGCTGGTCCAATTTTACCAGCCACCAATCACCAAAGCAAGTGGAAACGGACTTTGCCAATCGGTGCGAACTGTAATATATAGAGCCCCTGTACACTTAATAACCCTACTGGTCGAAAGCCACTTCCTCCTCTCCCTTCAATCCGGAAAGCTCGTTAGTTACACCGGAACGACGTCAGACACGTGCACCTCGTTTGGAACAGACGGGTTACCTACGCGACGACTGCAACGGCGTGGACAGGGCTGGTCGCAGCGAGGTGCCGTCGTCGTCAGAAGGCGCTGGTCTCTTATCCCAGACGCCCCCACTGCGGCGGCTCGTACCCCCCGCGGACATCTGACCTCGGAGAAAAATGGCGGGGCGTGGAACCAACCAGGGAAAACGAACGCGGCGGGCGGAAACCCGGCCAAATTGCCAAAGGCCGCAGCGCACGCAGCGAGCGAATGTACGCCTCGGTCCCAGGGATCTTATATGGCCGAGTCACGGTCTGAGTATTCTGCTGCGGTTGCTGTGGGCGCCGCGTGTCGAGTTTGTGAGAGTAGGAAAGGGGTCAGTTAACGTGGCTGAGTCAGTCACGTAGAAACCGAAGAAGAGGCAGCGATGGATACTGCAGAAGGCACCACAGGAAGTAGGGTTCATTGAAAGTTTTGCAATTATGGCTGCTTCATACTTCAGCCGAACAATGCAGGCATATCTCTAGCATGGTGAAGCATGTTCGTTTCAAGGAAGTGCAAGTCGCGGTGGGCTAATTAAGAATGACGTTGATTGTACGCTTGTGATCGAGCAAGTGCCTGCAAGTTAAGCAGGGTAGGTGCAAGTGCATCTTCCTTGCTTGCGTAATGCTTGAGTGAGTGAGTGAGGGAGTGAGTGAGTGAGTGAGTGAGTGAGTCTAAAGGCTGTAATTGGCTATAAAAAAATCGCCAATGAAATGAAGCAATACCAATTAAATGAAAGGGCCTTGGGTCAACGCTAGTACGAAAGCCCAAGTGTGGGGGTTCTTCGCCTGCACCCTGGCCATTGGCAAATTTCTTGATTTGTTAAGTCCCTTGGTGCCCCAATTCTCAAACTCTCTATTGACGAATCCTATTTAGCTAGGTTTCGCGCGTGGCCTAAATAAAATCCGCAGACATCATTGAATGGTAATGAAATAGCCAGTGAAATCTGCGTTGGAAAGCATAGGCGTTACACCTATCAAGGATTGCCAAGCTCTTTGCCGTTTTCCGCCAGGAAGTCATGACGTGGCTAAATTGCAACGTAGTATTGTACAGCACAGCTCTCGATGACTAAGAGCTACAGGTAATTGACATGCGCAAGTCGACTACTAGACTGTCTCGCGTACCATTGTCAGCTGCGGCAAATGACTGTCGCGTGGTTGATCCAAGCGGTTGTCAATGTTTCCATCGATGGTCGACCGCATTGTTTACTGCATGAGGAATATCAAGTCCAGAAGTTGTCGTTAAACACAACTGCGACGTAACCAGTCGTTAAAACGAAGGACGACTGTCACAATGGCGATTACGAGTCAGCATTGCCCACGGCAACTGCCACGGCTGTACAGAGTGGCCCATTGTTAAAAGGAACACGCCGATGCGGACATACAGTATCGATGGCCCCTTAACTGCTAGAGCAGGTGACAACATTCGTGCACGAGACTACTCTGTCGGAAACGGTTCCGGACTGTGAACCGCCAGTAGTCAAACTAATCGAAACCACTACGCTTTTGCAAGAGAGCGATATCTCGACATGGCCTGGAAGCAAGTGGTCCCATTATCAGTGCACCCGCCTGTACACTGGACACGTCAGTGGAAACAAGGAACTATTCAAGCCCTGCCAAGTGCACAAAGCCGTTTGGCAGTGCTAGAATGCGACAGAAAGTTTCGGCTGTAAGTGCTAGAACGTACTAGAAACATCTTCACTGACCATGCGCAGAAATTTGCTGTTCCTCGCTTCAAGACATCAACATATTCCCACTCATTCCTGCCTAAAACTTGCAAGGATTGGAACCACCTCCCACAATCAGTTGCATCCATCACCTCGCCTTGCAGTTTTAAAACATCGCTCGATAACATACTTGGTGTTGGAAATGTAAACGTTTGGTTTTGTTGTTAGTTTTCTTGTATAATCTACTGGCTGTATAACATAGTTGCAGTTGATAATAGTTGCTTTCCAGTGTTTAGTAATGTTCTAGTATCTCGTCTATGTATTCTTTTCTTTAACATTGTTCGTCAGTGCCCGCTCCCCTCTGCAATGCTGTAAAGCCCTGAGGGTACAATAAATGAAAAGAAATGAAATGAAATGCTAGAACATTTCGGCTGCGACTGTACTTCACTAGGGCCTTTCTGGACACTACATATTTACCCTACGCCCACCATCTGCCGTTTCATTAGACATCCTTCTTCACTTTATTTGTCGCCGCAGCTGTTTTGCCCCGTCCCGTACCAAAGCAATGGAGCCACGTTTGCAGGTTCTGAGAGCCTCTGCACTATAGGGAGAGACCCCAACGGGCGCCCTGTCGCTGACGGGAGGAATGTTTTCACAGAAAACAAGAATTCGGTCGACCTCCCCCACCACCACCACGCACACACGCGCACAAGCGAAACAAATACAATTCGGGGAAAAAAACAGATTTGAAAGCGGTAAAAACAGAGAGAGAGGAAAGAGTGCGTTGCTGATTTCACACCGCTTTTCGCCGACTTTCTGTCGCCTGGGTCCAGTCAAGATGCCAACCGGAGTGCGAAAGAAGGCACGAGTCTTGTTTACTTTCGTGGGGGCAAGATGGCCGTCTGTGTGTGACAGCGAAAGAGAAAGAGAAAGGGGTGGGAAGGAGGTCCAGTCCTTCGAAGGCCGTTTTCGAACCTTCTAGTCCTTTTCCGAAACAACCTTCCATTTGGACTTCATACAAACCGTATACTAAGAGATCATAAGGTTTCCCAGTTTGCCAAGAATTCAGAGGATTTTATGTCACAATTAATAACGCTTCCAAGGTTGTTCATGAGCCCCTTGAAGAGTGTTAGTGTATTGGAATAAATGAATTGAATATGGGGGAAGAATAAAACTTCATTGAAATGTGAATTTTTTCGGGCGTGCAAGGTTCCGAATATGCGCCGGTGTCAAGCTAATGTCCACAACTTAACTGTACAATGTGGTTCTTTTTTGCCCATTAAATAATGAGATATTTCGACTTTCATGGCATTTCCTCGCACAATTTGGGAACGAAGTACTCCACACCACAGTCATCCTAAGGCTTTGTTCCATGTTTTCGAATAGAACATCCGAACTCACTGGCTACAACACGTAAATGACAGCGTATGTCGAAATGCAAATAAACTAAACCTTAATTCTCACGTCCCTTCGTAGCGTACGTATACGCCTGTTTCCACGGCGAATAATATACCCCGTCTCCTCGCGATCCGTCACCTCAAGTGCCACAGAATCGTATCGTAGGCCACAAACAACGTTCTAACTTTCGTAGCATTCGCGTTCTCACTTTCGGCATTCCCATATAGCACACCCCGAAATTCCAGCACGGTATTAAGCGTAACGTGGTACATTAAGTTCTAGCCATGCACCACGTAATGCCCGTGGCCCGGTGGTGTAGCGGTTACGAATCTCGGAGGCTGACCATAAGGTCGCGGGTTCGATTCCAGTCCTTGCGGTCGCATTTCGATGCAGGCGATGTGGTAGAGGTCCCCGTACCGTGCAATTTCAGTGCACGTGAAAGAACACCAGGTGGTACAAATTTCCGCGACCCTCCACTACGGCATCTCGTAATCATATCGTCGTTTTTCGGCGTTAAGACTGCAGATATTATTAGGCCCTGCGTATAGGCACCCGGCAATGCAGTTTACGAGATCTGATGGTATAGCACCAGAACACACAGCCTAGCGAGTATACGCGCAGCAGAACCGAGTCTTCCGATGCGTACGTAGCCTATAGCGAGTAGACGCACCAAAACCGGAGACTTTCACGTGCATATCATTCTCTTATTTTAGTTGTGACCACGGGTTCACGGCTGATTACGTAAGCGCCCAGGAAGCGTTCTTTGAACCCGTGCCAAAAGGGACACTGACAGTTCAGCGTCCCAATGTGTTCAGCGAGAGTTTCATTATGTTGGCATTCCTGGCGGTCGGTACCAACAATGCTGAGGCGGCCCAAAAAGCTTCGTCGCGCCCTATGGTCCACTGTCGGGTGCCTATATAGGCGGTGTGCGAGCGTGATGATGTGCCGTCGATATGCGGTTGCAGGTTCCATAACTTGACAGTTTGACGTTTATCTTTTCCATTCTCCCTTACAAGCCAAGTTCTTTTTCGCAAAGAAACAATATTCCATTCACTTTTTTTCTTTCTCTCGTTCTCTCTCTCCCCTCTTTCTTTCTCCCTATACTTTTTTATACAGTACTGCGCAAACAGGGAGGACATCATCCGATTAAGTGGGACGATTTCGAGCGAAGCAACACGAGACGGAAATGAAACCCGTGTCACGTGATCCTCATAAAGAAAGTGAACGAAGAAGGAATAGAGAAAAGTAAAGCGCTCTAGTATAAAAACCGGGAAAATGGACGAGTAGGCCGAATGCAGCCCTTGCTCGCACATATTTCAAGGGATGAAGAGAAAGGAATAGAAAACGTAGAAACGAAGATAACCGGGGTAATAGAAAAAGGATGAAGTGAGGGGGAAGACGTCGGTCTGCGGGAATATAGCGAATGCGCGGAATGAACGTCACCCACGGAAATGGCGTATATATAGACTTATATATAGCACCATCCTGGGACACCGAGCGAAAATAGAGAAGTTGAGGGGTTCTTTACGCCACCGACCATCGCGGCCTACCGCATACCTATATTTCTTCTTTTAGCCTCTTGTCTCTTCTTCTAGCCATGTCGACGAACAGCAAATGCTATAGCTCACGATATTCTCTGTGCGGGGTGCACCGAAAGGGGGCAATAAATATAATATGCAAAACGCGGCTATAACACGAGGAGGCCTGAAACGCAGCGCAAGCATAATCTCTGCGTCTGAAGAACACGCGACTATATTCGTTGTTTCCGTTTGTTCTGGGTTTCCTTAGTCGTCTGCTGCATTTAAGGAAGCGACATTAAGCGCTCCCTTTCGCTCTGTCGTCTGCTGCAAGAGGAAAAAAAGCGTCAGAAACTAGACTTTTCGCGTGTAAGAACGAGACAGCGAAATAACTTGGGTAGTCTATACTAGTATACTGCATGGTCGTTCCATGGGGCATGTATTCAGAGGTTTCTCCGCTTATCAAGAGCAAAGAACGAAACATTTTTGGATAAACTACACTCCTGAATTCTGTGTCGTCTGCTGCACGAGCAAAGCGGCGGTGCCCAAGTTTTCTGCTTATAAAGAGCAGACGACGAGATTTCTCGGATAGTCCACTTTTCTTTGCTGTGCCTGCTCTGGAAGAAAAAAAGTAAATGCATAAAAGGCTCGAAGCATAAGAAGGCGATCCGTGTATAAAGAGCAGACACTTTTTTTTTTTCTTCGCGTCGTCTGCTGCGTGGACGGCCAGACGAAGGCGACCAAAAGCACCCGTGTGCCGTATACGACAGAACGGAAGGCTCCTAGAATCAAAGAAGGAGATGATGAAGAAGAAGCGGGGACGACGATCCCATCAGAATAGTAAAGACAGAAAGAGAGATGAAAAAAAAAGGCACAAAGAAACGCAAGTGCTGGCTTGAGAGAGAAGAGAGCCCTGCATGAAAGAGCGATCATTTATCAAGATAAAGTAGGCCCCAGTGGCTGCGACCCGCTCCAGAGCTCTCACAGAGCGCGCGCACGCGCCTGCACGCCAAGAGAGAGAGATGCCCGAACCGTGCGCCCACCATCCCCGAAAACTCAGACCCCCCACTTTCTCCCTCACCGCCCCCTCCTATCTTCCCGGCCAGGGCCTCAACCTCCCCCTTCCAAGTGCGAAACCCGCGGCTCGTTGGCTGGCTGGCACTGTTTTTGCCGATGCTTCGACATCTTATCCATCGTTGGTATACCCAGTTCCAACAATTCACGGAAAATTTGCTTGCGTACTAACTTTTTTTCATTATATCGGGTATTTCGATATAACCAAAGTATTCACGAACTTGTACTCTAACAAACACGAAAATATTTTACACGTCCGTTACACCATCGAACGTTGGAATCCTTTCGAATAAAGCCGAAACTAAAACATGTCTGTGAAACAGGCTCAAGCGCAAAAATGAGTTCGGTATATCAGTAACTTCGGTATGGTATAAGCGAACCAGCCTGTAGCACGATTCATGCAGTGCTACAAACAAATACGAAAGGATCACAGCGTGCACAGGACGAGTATACTGCCTTGCAACTGAATGATGTATTTCGAAAAACACTGTCCCGCGGTCATTTGTGTTCATTTAACCTTTGTAGCACTGCGTCAATCATGCCACAGGTTGGTTCACGTCCACCGAAATATCTGATATAACGAACTGATTTTATATTTTTAATATACCAGTATATTACTCACTGTACATAAAGTGTGCAGGTAATAAAGACTATACGCTGCAGTCAACATATGACTTGTCTGTATTGAACTGGTTCAGGATTCAGATTTCGAGAGCTGATTCGAAATCCTAATTCTAGGAATGACATTTTCGAGTTACCACACTGGCAGAAGCATGCTTTGATTCACCTATATTCGTGACCTCACAGAACCGCCATGAATGTTTCACGTTCGATGTAGGCGGTGCGTAGTTTGTTATAAGCGATTGTTCTACGTGAGCTTCGATGACTGCACATTCCGAGTGTTGGGTATGGATATACGTTCCATTTAACGAATGTGGAAGGCCTGTAGAAATTGGTAGACGTTCATATTCAAGACAATATATAGACACTGGAGCCGGAGATGAACGAACAAGCTAAAGATCACGCGACACCGGTGTCCGGTTAGTTTTGAAGAGCCTAAGAAAAAAATTGGATTTATAAAGACTCAAAACAAATGCGTCGTTAAATTCCTCACCCACAACTTGTCTTCAGCACGGAGAAAAGAGAGTAAAAAGTATTCAGTTAAAACTCTGACGTCGTAGAGAACACGCCATCATATCGTACTTGTTGCCAACATTTCCATTTCGTGCATAGTCTATCAGTCGATCAAGAGAATCAAATTCACCTCAGTGCACATTAGATGTTACCTTACCTCCAGTGCCCGACAAGCGTTTGCGTCAATCTATTTTTATACTGTCGAAGCGTGCAGCTACTATAAGTTATGTTATGCCCAACTACACGCACGAAGCGACCATAAATCACATATTGTTTCTTCGCTAATGTTACTGCCTCTTCACCCAAAACGCCCCTCTGCTTTCAGTCTTCCGTTAACGATCGAATATGTTACGAGAAGACAACGAAATCATATTGACACGAGCGCAGCCAGCGCTTTCAGCTGTTATGATTAGGAAGCTTCAAAGGTTTTCTCCATCGAAAGGTACGTCAGTGGTGAAAGCATGACTGCAGATGCGTCTGCGAGCCGCGCGAGATGCGTCCACCCATTCAATGATACGGTAAGTTGATGGCCGCCGCAGATTGCGAGTGCGTGACCAATCCAATCCACTGAACCAGCCGCAACCAAACATTCGCCCGAGCGGCGGCTAGTTCGTGCCACAGTCGACAGATGGCGACACGAGCACGCAGACCCGTTTAAAACGGGCTTTTTAGAACTGTGGGGATAGAACGGTTTACTTACGTCAGTTTGGCTAGTGCTTGAGGCGTTGCAGAAGATATTACCGAGCCTTAAACCCCCCAAGTAAGCATCAGTTAACTGGAAACGTAACTACACATTGTAACTAAACGGTTTAGAACGACTGAATGTTTTGCTCGATAACGTATTGAGTAGATAGTTATTCAACCCAACGTTACAAACCTGACATCATGGCCTGGCTGCTTCTCGATGACCTTGGTTAATAAAACTCAACTCCAACAACCTCTAAATTACGTGCGCGTATAATATGTGAGAATGGTAACATGTGGATCAATGTGCTTTAAGTATACAGTAAACCTAGCAAATAATAAGATTACGTTACTTCACTTAGCCGAAATTATGTATGTATGTATGTATGTATGTATGTATGTATGTATGTATGTATGTATGTATGTATGTATGTATGTATGTATGTATGTATGTATGTATGTATGTATGTATGTATGTATGTATGTATGTATGTATGTATGTATGTATGTATGTATGTGTCCCTTCGTCGGGTAAAACAGCCGAGCACAGACACATTTCTGGCGCGACTACAAGTCAGGAAGGTGGGCACACAGTGATATTCCAGAACGACGCTCGTGTTAGCAGACACCGTATCTTACCTCACCAACCTAGAGAAAAAACACAGACGAAAATTCGAAGTGTCACGGTCCGCGCCATACTTTCTACGGATTTCGCTGCGAGCCAAGCCAGGCCAAGCACATGGGGAAGAGAAGGAAAGACTGCGATAACTATATACTGGAATAGCACATAGGTACGCGCATGCTCTCTCGGCGCGGTGGCATCGGTCTGGTCCACAAGCGAGACTCATTCATCTAGATTAACTCCTATATCTCGCTTTCTTTAGACGGCACGCTATATCCGGGTGCCCAGCTGAATCGCGCAAGGCAGCAGGGTTGTCGCAGTGTCCCACCCAAACACGGGAGATGAACGAATGTAAGCAAATAAAACCCGCTAGAAAGAAGACGCACAAACCGGGGAATCTAAGCTGGTACAACGATCAGAAAAGGAAGCAACGAGAACGTGGAATCAAAGGTGGGAGAGAAAAAAAAAAAGATGGCGGCGAGAGAGACGCGGTAAGACGACTCGGATGCAGCATGGCAAAGAAAAAAAGAGCAAGGACCATCGGCAAGCGTGGTATGGAGCTTCAGAGGGGGGACAGCGGCGGCCATACCGGGATTCGGCCAAAAGAGCAGGGCTCACTGCTTGACTAACGAAGATTCACGGCACCTAGACCCGCGACGGCCAAATAGAGCGGCGGCGGTGGTAGCGGCGTCACCGTATAGGGCAGCCACAGCGGAATCACCAGCAGGATCCAAGGCTGCTTCTCCCCCATCCCCCGCACCTTGAGCTTTTGCCACGTCCGCTCCTGTCTCGATCCCCGTGCATGTCGCCTCTGCCTGGAAGACCATCTCTTACAGCTATCTTCTCTCTTCCGGTTTTGTCGCGAAGTAGTTTTTTTTTTTTCGTGTGTGTTTTGGACATTTATAACTATTCGAGGCAGGGATGGGTAGCATGTAGCCCTGTATTACAACGCAGTGAATATGGAGGCTACAAGGAGCCAAGACCCAAGAATTATACAGAAATTATACATAGTGCCGATTTCTTCGCAGCATCGTACACTCCCAGAGAAAAACAAACGGATGAGTCATTGCACTTGTTTCTTGCGTTTGAGTCCTAACCTGCAAGGTAAGTCATTTCAAAAGACACGTACGCTTTATAGAAATCATTTTACCTTCGTCGGAAGGCCGTGGGACCAAAAGCAGAGTTAACACGTAAGAGATTCATACATGTGGCTAATAATGATTCGTGGAAGAGGGCAGCTCATACTCTTTCTTAGAATGTGGCAACTGCTTAGAGTTGAAGGAGCACTCTCTCCCTTAAAGAGCACAGCCAATATCAGCACAGGTACGATAACCACAATCAAGTGCACACCCATTCCACAAACCAGAGTAAACAACAGCGTTAGGCCTGCTATGACGCTAACCACTATTATGTGTACGACCCGTCTAGCCGGTCCCGTGACCACACAATGGCGATGCGTAAAATTGTTTATTGTTTGAATGCGCTTCCGCACACCATGCAGTCCATAACTGTCTCTACTGCGATTGTAAAGCAACAAAAATCGAAAAAAAAATCATATTCCTGACCCTTAATCAGAATCATTAAAGAAAAAAACTGCCTATTTGATGTCTAGAGCAAGGAAAAAGTTCTTCCCGGTAAAATTTACTCAAACTTTCACAATTCAGACAATTTCAGTTCCCGTCGGTGTTGACTAACGAAGTATCGTGATTTCCCGCCTAACTCTTTGACATCATCAGCTGCGCTTTCTAACCTTTCAAACCGAATTCGGTCAAGCTAAAACTGCCGATTGCCTTTTACACAACGCACAGTGCCGCACTGTTTAGTCCTGTCAGGACTGTTGTGTACGTCCTTCGTATGCCGACAGGTGGCGCTCGCGTTCTACTAGGCCGATTCGTGCGTATCAGTATCCATGCGACGTGAAAATCCACAAGCCGTCTCTCTCTTTTGCCGCCAAAAAGAAGGGGGCGCTCCTTAACACTCGCCTCTGAGAAGAAGAGGCCCACCATCTTGGTGACAGTCAGCTCTCGACCAAGGCGACGAGTCTGCCTTTGTACGCTCTCTGGCCTCTTCTCCTCATCCTGCTCTGGCGCTAAGATGGCTGTCACGAAGGTGGAAAGTATGCGAGAGAGGGGCGGAAAGGAAAGTGAAGAAGCTTTGCTTCTGGTACGTACGCGTCCTCTCGTTCTCCTTCAGCCCGTCTTTTTCTGGCGGGTTAGCGCGCGGGCTGTCCGTTCCGTCCATTAATCTTCATTGCGCGTTGTAACACCCGCCGCTCCGAGATGTTATTACCGCGCACCCGAAAGCCCCCCGGGCGAGAAAAAAGAGGGGATTGCAAACGGCGGGCGGGAGCATCGCACCGGTATGTGCGGCGAAGAGTGCAAAGAACGGCAGTAGCCACAAAGAAGCGAGACGGGGTAGAAACGATAAAGTAAAGATGACGAACGCGGAGAAGAAGAAGCATGAACTGCCAAAAGTGGCAATGTGGCACGCTTGAGTGTTGTGTGTTGCCGTTGACCACTGTATCACAGTTCTTCGGCACGCTTGGCTTGCGCTCGTTTGCCGGTGTGTACTGGCTGCGAAAGACCTCCGCAGAAAGTCGATGACGGCCGATTATGGTGAGAATTGCGGACAAAAAAAAAAAAAAAGGCCGTTCAAAGGCTAAAGTAAGCTGGTGAACACCGTGGTTGGGATTCAGAGCGTTCACGTGCTCTACGCGCAAAGCTAGGAGTAGCGCAGGCAAATCTACACTGTGCGCGACAATGCGAACGATGATAACGATGGTGATTATCATGATCATTATTTGCACTCTTTTTGAAACCGAATGGCAACGAGTTTCTATCTATCTATCTATCTATCTATCTATCTATCTATCTATCTATCTATCTATCTATCTATCTATCTATCTATCTATCTATCTATCTATCTATCTATCTATTTAGCCCCGCCGCGGTGGTCTAGTGGCTAAGGTACTCGGCTGCTGACCCGCAGGTCGCGGGTTCGAATCCCGGCTGCGGCGGCTGCATTTCCGATGGAGGCGGAAATGTTGTAGGCCCGTGTGCTCAGATTTGGGTGCACGATAAAGAACCCCAGGTGGTCAAAATTTCCGGAGCCCTCCACTACGGCGTCTCTCATAATCATATCGTGGTTTTGGGACGTTAAACCCCACAAATCAATCAATCTACCTATCTATCTACACATCAATTTCTGTATGCATGCCGATGACTATGTCTCTATCTTTCTCTGTCTATATATAGGCCATACTCGTATCGAAGGGAAGTGCTTTACCAGCGTATAGCATGTATAACATTCGCCTCGCTTATATATAACGAGCAAGGTGATACCAAGTGATGTACGGTTCACGTGCCCAGCCCATTCTGGCCACCAACACGCGACAGTTTTTTTCTCATTCGCATCACGCAATCTTTCGTGCGTACACGGTTCTCTAACGAGGCTCGCTCATTAACCGAACGTGACCGAATCTCAAGCCATCATCGCCGTCTTGTCTGGCTTCCTTGTTTCTATGAAATAGCTTCTATTGTTTTGTCTCATTCCTGTGCTGTTTTTGTTGTTGTTTTTAATGCATTGTGTTTTCGCCTTCTGAAACGCGCTCAGCTATCGCCTCTCCTCTGCCACCCCTTACAACCAAGTCCTCAGTGTTAGTCTCCATTTCTCTTTCTCTCTATCTCTCTCTCTGCCACTTTTTTCTCTATTTCTTTCTCTCTTTTGTTTCTTTCTCTTTCTTTTTTTGTTTGTCTTTCTTTCTTTCTTCTCTTTCTCTCTCTTTCTTCCATTCTTTCTTTTTACAGAAAGAGGATCAAGAGGTATCACCCACACAACAGACCATAGGATATACCACATTTCCAGATATATAAGCCTTGTGAAAGGAACAGCGAACTTGGGTTGTCGGGGATAGTGTCTGATAGCTGCTGCGAAACTATAGCTTCCCATCATCATAAACAGTACTGCAATCCCTAATGTACAACTCGGTGCGTTATACTGTGAGGTCCCCCGCCACGATGGTCTAGTGGCTAAGGTACCCGGCTGCTTACCCGCATGTCGCGGGATCGAATCCCGGCTGCGGCGGCTGCATTTTCGATGGAGGCGAAAATGCTGTAGGTCCATGTGCTCGGATTTTGGGCGCACGTAAAAGAACCCCACGCGGTCGAAATTTTCGGAGCCCTCCACTGCGGCGTCTTCCATAATTATATGGCGGTTTTGGGACGTTAAACCCCGTATATCAATCATTCAATTACTGTGAGGCCTTATGCTATATGACCATGGTGTCTGAATGCAAACTAGAAACATATAAACAATTGAGATAATTAGTTTTCAATGATTTATTGATTTCTAGTTTGATTTATTTATTTATTTTTTTATTGACTGAAAACATTTTGTTACTCTCATGGAAGTCTCACCGGGTTCAAATGGACAATCCAAGCAACATTAAACACATCTATACGTGTCTATTCCACCCAGTATTAACGCCATCAGTCATTGCGTTTTGAGGATATGATTAGAATATCACAAAAGCAAGATGTGATTTCGCTATATTAAAATACAACGGGCTTATTTAACAGAACACGTTGTGGGGATAGTTGGCACATTGTTACTTGAATTATTCAACGCTGTTTCTGACGAAGACAAGACAGGCGGGTGAATGACTGTCATTCACGCTTCTCCCTCTTGTCCTCATCAAAAGTAGCGTTGGGACATCTCAAGAACAAACTTATGGGCTAACTTGTACATCATCACGTACAATCCAGAGTTAAATTCACTGTGATATTGAAGTCTGTAGAATTTCGGTCGTTCTCGCTAAGTGAGCTAAACTTAATCGCTGTAGATGGTCTTCCGTGTGCTGTTCGTGTACAATGCGTAGCCGTGCTAGGTCAATCATTAGAGAGTTTTAGTACTGCGGAATGGTGCTACGTACGCATCACGCAAGCGCCTTGCGTTACGTGGCGTGGTTTGCCACTAATCGGCTTTTAGTACGCCGTAGTACCCGCGTACGCAACGAGCGTGAAGCGTGTTGCGCCATCTGGTAGATCAAAATAGAAGCACGTGTTGTTGACAGCCAATGTGAGCCAATCCAAGTGTTATAGCCAGATTATGGCCATATTTTAAGCCACAGATACAGTACCACAGAGCCAGTCGGTGCTTGCCTTCGATGCCGCCATTTTGCAAAACGAAGTCTCGCGCTTTCGCGAACTTGTTCGAGAGCGGCGCGATCAGCTCATACGCACGCACGCATCTCATGCGTGCGTACGTGGCGGCTGCGTACGTAACGCGATACGTGCGCGTTGCGGTCTGCGCATGCGCACTACGCAGAACGTGGCGTCCTTGCGTACGCAACGCCGCAACGTACGCAGTACTAAAACTCTCTAATGCTCTTAAAATCCGTGACATCACGACCAGATGGCGCGAGGACATTAAAACGGCGGCGTCACCAGTGTCTTGTTCGTGCATCTGTCGGTGCACCGCAAACTACGTTCTGAACAGCTATGTTTTCGCTACTTCATAAACAAAGAACGCTCTAACTAAAGCCAAAGCTGGGGGCAGTTTGAGAACAACCGAAAACACACCAACATCGAGAATCAACTTGAGGACGATTAAAGAGCAGGCGAGGATTCTCCACGGTCAAGAATGTAAACTCGGCACCAACGCACTTCCCTAGCAGTCCCGGGTTCAGATCCCGGATCACGCAGGCCTAATTTTTTTTATCTACGCAGCTTTCTCGCAAAGAAATCTGCGCGGGTTTCCGGTTATTCTTGCAACAAGAACGGCCGATAACATGTTATAATTTTTTAGGGGCGAAGCTCCTTAGGGCGTGGGCTGTGCGTCCCCTGTAGCCTGTATGTAGCCACCTCTAGTTTAGTTCTTGCAGTGTTCACTAGATGGCGGTACCGTCTCCTGTATGTAGCCACCTCTCGTTTAGTTCTTGTAGTGTTTACTAGATGGTGGTACTTGTAGCTGATGATGAAAAGATGCAAGATGTTATAAACTAGAAAGCCGTACTTGTAGTTGATGAAAGACGCGAGATCTTATAAAATAGGAATGATGTCACAAGTTGATTTGTGTATATACACACACAGCGTTTCTCACGTCTTTACATGATGATCGACTGGGCGAATTACACGGAAGATTCACAGTTTACCGATGAATCCCTCCGGAGCTTCGCCCATTCGTCATCATTCACCCCGTGAATATGCCGTAATTTTTTTGTCAGACACTTACCTCAACTTTGAAGGTTTTCATAGCAGAACTGACTAGCCATAGGGAAGGCCTTGTACGCGGGTACATACGGTAGTGCTCTGTTTCTCTTTAGCGGGACCCGGGTCGTGCACGAAGTCAGACGCATCGGGGGCCCCCGTATACTCACGGGGAAACAGCTGGCCACAACAAATCACGACAGAAACGCGCACTGGCGCGATCTATTTATGACTCCATATACACGCGGCCCCAGCGGCGTGATCTTCGTTACAGCCACCGTAGCCGAGTCACGACCCAAGTGCGCGCACGAAATAAAGCTCAATGCGGAGAAATAAGAGCACCAGATATTGTAAGTACCGGGGGAGGAAGAAAGCGAGGGTGCAGAGCTCTGCCATTAAAAACTTAAAAAAAAAAGACCGCGTGTCAGCGTGCTTGGCTGCAAATGTCCTCGAATGACGATATAGCCTTCTGTCGGCCTTCTTTCGTGCATAACGTCGAGTTTTCAGCGTATCCTAAGAAACACTAGGGTTTTTGGAATTACGTATCTATGTATTTTCTACTAAAGGAACCCACCACCTAATAGTTATGTCTGTTGCGCCTCAGATATGCGTACTATTTGCTTTTTGATCGACTATGTTCACAAGTATGAGACGCAACCAGCAGTTCCAGATGGCTGGGCGTTCAGCAAGTGCCTAAACTTTGGCCGGTTGACCGAACGCATTCGTGTGACAGGCAGACATTGAAGTATCTCCAGCGACTTTAAGCTCTCTCCTAGTAGAGTACTAAGTACTCAAAATCGGTACCCACTTTTTCTAAACAAAGAAATAATATTGCGCCATACTTTTGCCAAACACAGACAATCATCTTTTGAAATGGCGAAGCTTGCGTCGCGCTAGGCTTCAGACAGCGAAACTGGACTATTATAAAGGCTAGTCGTCTGTGTTAATTGACAGCGGAGAGAGGTTCGCGTTAAGCCACAGACATTCGAAGACACGAAATATATGTCTAAACTCGAGAGATTGAAACTCGAGCTGAAACCGAGCGTTCGCAGCTCTCATACATCTACGGGCATTGTTTGCGTATATTAAGGGTCTACAATGAAGTGCGTCATACGAGCAATTAGGGAAAGCTTTAGCGTTCTATATACATATTGAAGCCTGCGAACACGCACGCTAAGCTCTTAAGCCCTGGGTAATGTGTCAGAACGGCTAAAAACCACAGACATCTTCTTCTATAGTTTCCTGGCTGTACCTGCTGGCACTTTCTCAGAGCCACAAGAGACGAAAGTCTGAAACACAAATGGCTTTTTCATTTTCGAATTGCAGCGACAACCGGTAATAAATGAAGCAACTCGAATCGCCTATTTGTAGCGACATCCAATATGCCTCAAGTTTCGCAATTTAGTTTTGTTTTTTTCGCCAAACTCAAACTGTTCAGTGAATGCAGTACGGCCTGCAGGTGGCCTTCCCTAACGAAGCGACTAAAAATTAAATTGCTTCGCGATAGCGAGGACATATGTGTCAGTCAAATGTCGTGCGGTTACCCGAAATCCGTAAGCAGTTAACCATAGCAGTACGAATGTGTGCTAGTGCATGTGAATTACATAAATATAGGTACTAAAGAAGCGGCGAGCAATAATTCTACACTCTTAAAAAAAATTTAAAAAGAGTATGTGTGATTCTTTTCAGCGATTACTAGCTTGTCACATGTAAAGTCGCGTAAAGTCTCTTTTGGCTCTCATACTCTCCAAAGAAAGGATAATGATCTCAAAAGAGAGTGAACATTTCTTTTTAATGAGAGTCATACATGTTACGAGCCAGAACTCTCAAACAGAATGACATAATTTATTATTATTATTATTATTATGTACGGGGTATCTTTCCTCCATTCATACACCGCGGTTCGTTTGTTTGCTTTTGACGTAATTTAAACGCGAGTAACGCCACGCAGACCCTGGAACGAGTAGAATTAACTAAAACCTATGTAAAAACTTAGGCCCCATCCACAGAGCGACGACGCGTAGGCCCTTCACATGTGAAGGGCCATCGTGAGCTGGTTTCCTCTCGAACCCCGAGCACTTTTTCTTAACTAACGTAATCGCTACCCGTATCAATAAGTTGAAAGGCAACAATCGTTATTACCCAAAATATAACCTTTAGCCGAGAACCGATGTCCGAGTCCTTGCAAAGGTTACCGGGACTTTCAAGTTCCTCACCAAGAACCTGGGACGCAAACGTGCATCTGTACGCTGGAGTTACATCTACAACACCGGAGGAATGCACGACGTCACAAAGATGGGTAAGCGCCATCGAAATGAGCTCTTATGCAAATTTCCCCAGGGACGTACCGTGATGCCGGTTCTGGCTATTTTTCATGGGGGGGGGGGGGGGGGTTGTAATTGACGCACCCGCAACAGATGAAGGAAAAATGGCGGCCACGGCGCACGAGTGAATTTCCGAGCCGCCCAACAAAACAAGCCCAGCGGGAGGCTGATTAAAAAAAAAAAATGCCGATGGGAACGAACGCTATAAACGCCGCGGGACGTCTTCCGCCGCCTATTGCACGGTGCATTCCACAGCTGGTTAATCAGCGGTGGTTTTTTTATTATTATTTTGTGCCTCGGATGTCATCCTGGAGGCATGTGCATCTCTTCCGCTAGCTGGAGTTCTGTTTCGTACTATTTTTTTTTTCATGCTTCGCCGGTTGGGGAAGATATGCACTAGGTGTTATCTAGCCATTACGATCTGATTGTTAATTTCACACGGCAGATAGTCTACACATAAAGCAGGGCTGCGCTAAAAGAAAAAAACGACCGAACGAAATAAAAAAACAAAAACGCATGCCTTTCTTCCTCCGTGTAATACTTCTTATTCTTTTTTTTTTTTGCGCAGTCATGCTATGTGTTCGAGAATGCACGAACCAGCCTGAACCGGAGCTTTACCGCAACCAATTTTTTAACACAAAGAGCGAAAAATTCCAGTAACAGTTCAATGGAATATATCGATCGATTATCGCGTATTGATGACCTTCCTGGAATTCATACGTTATCACAGAAACCAAGTGCCTCGCTATAGCTCGATGTCGTGCGCACCACCCGCAGCATATTTCCTACGTGTTTCGCGTAGTCCAACAAGCAAAACAGAGGCATCGCTCCACGAATTTCGTTTAACCACGTTCAAACGCGGAATTTCATATTTTTTTTTCTTGCAACGAGAACAGACACGAATCATAATCAAACTTGTTCTTTGTAAACGTATACCATGGGACATGCTCTGACACAGGAAGAAGGTTTAAATTAAACTTCCTGTCCAGCGTAATTATAAAAGAGCTTTCTATTTTAGACGCACGAAGCAAAACGACTGAAATGGAGGATAAGAAGAGGGGAGGGCAGGGGGGGGGGGGGGGGCTTGTATAGAAAGAAGCTGATGCCGTACACGAAACGCTTCTCCTCTCGAAAGAAAAAAAAAAAGCAATAAGACGCGCACAGCGCGAACTGAAGACACGAAAACCAACAAGCAATACCATTTACGAAATGATGGCGCAGGAAAACGAGTTTTTTTTTTTTTTTTTAAGAATGGCAGAACGCGAGAGGCGGACCTGCGTGGACAGCGGTCATTATATTTCACCCGCGGAGCGCGGCAAAAGCATGGAAAGAGCACGTGTACACACGCGGTTGAGAAATGGACGTTTGTCCGTAATGGGACGCGTGTTGTTTGTAGTTCCTGTGTTCGCCGATGCGAGTCGCACGCGCTGCAAAGGCTGGGCGTGGGTCCGACGAAAAGGACGTATTATAACTGAACGGAAAGCCATCTCGAAGCAGGACTCTTTAAACAGACGATTGTGCGTCCGTTTTTCCTCTTTCCTTTCTCCCTTTAAAGGCAGTGGTGATGGGGGTATCGATTGTTAGGCCCAAGTATAGTTCTCCGCTTTCGACGTAAACTCGCAAGAACTTCTGGCGACTCCTCCCGGTGAAGTGGTATACTAAACTAATGCGACATTTGACTCCCGATTCATTCCGGACGTTACTCGTACACTCCACGACGGAGTGGGTTATACCGTCTGACTCCCTGTGAAGCGATACACTATATAAATGCCATAATTGACTCCCTTTTTCCCTCCGGTCTTTGAATAAAGACTGGAGTGCATATCGGTAAACCCACGGACTTCTTCCGGGCAGGTACTGTATATTCATCGATGGAATGCATACCCACGACGAAAGGGCGTTTGTTTGCACGTGATGCTATCGCGAGAGCGGTTCAGGCCAGTGCCGCTACACTTCAGTCAATATTCAAGCGATATTTTTTTTTCTTTCTCGTGCTCTCCTGTAAAGTTCGTACCAACTTGGGTGACACGAGCTGTTGGGCTCGGTGGCTTCGCATAAAAATAACTTCGAATGGGCGTGAACGAGCTACCTGCCACAGGTTCCTGTCTCGAACGACTCATATGTCCGAGTTAATTAGGCCTCGGCAGACGCATGCCACGGCTGAGTGGAGAGGGTGAAATGGGGAGAGGAAAGAGAGGACGTGGCACGCGTCGCACGACAAGACAACGGCGTCAGTGACGAAGAACCACGTTCGTCACTCACGACAGCCAACTGCGCGCGGTGTCATGGCGGAAGAAAGATTTCACGGAGCCCCGTCGCCGACAGCACCGCTCTCTTTTTAAGCGTGACAAGACACTGATAGAGTAGCGCAGCCGCAGTTCATTCGCGCGCCGCCGCTCGACGACAACAAAAACGATGAAGAGTGAACTACAAGTCGCGCTTGTCGAGCACTTCATCGTATCCGTCATCGCACTCCCCCCCATCCCACCCCTCTTCTTGACTGCTCACGGCCATAACTCCTGTTCGTTCACTCAGCCATACATGTCAAACACACCTTCTTTCTCTCACTTTCCACTCATTGGCCGCCTCCTCACTCCTCGAAGGCCAGAAGGTGGTTTTAAAGGCATCATTCGTGATTAGTTTGCGAGGCCAGATTTAAAAAAAATTCACAGGGTCCGTAATAAATCACGTTAAGATGACTTAAAAAACAAAATCAATCTTTACTGTTTTTGGTTCTTCTCAGTCTACTGTAATAATCTCGCCTGACCTGAAAGCGTTGTGCAGCTTGCACGGTTTCGTACCGCCTCATGTTCCTCCGGAATCGGCCGGCTTGTGAGCAAGAAGCGAAGCCATCGTACGGTGTCACGGGACGTCATAAATTTTGGTGACACGTGACATCACGATGGTGTATGTGGTGACGTCATCGTTTGATTTCTTGCCTCATCACGGTGACGCCGACAACCACTTTTGGTGCTTGATGAAGCATTTACGGCCTTCGCCTTTTACAAGCATGTACCAGAGGGTTGCTAACCCCAGTATATGTACCTTTCCAACAAGGGTTTCTTCGGTAACCGCTATATGTCCCTATGGTCTCTTGTAAGTAAGCATGACTATCTTCAAAAATGCAGTGCTGGGGCAACGACGTCAGTCTCTAGCCTTGAAAGCAGCTGCAGATTTCGAAGGCTCATTGTTCGTCATCAGTTTTCGAAGCCAAAATTTTTTAGGACATGTCTGTTTACCAGAGATGAAGATGATATCAAAGAAAGAACTGCAGGTATCGGTACAGCGTGCAACATTTTTGTTCGGACTACGAAGACTGTTCCGCTCTGGGCTGTTGTAAGCATACATATGCGTGGCCACTCAAACACAAAAATTTTATGCCGAGGCAGCGGCGCCATCCCTTTGTACTGCCATTCAACAAGGAGGCACACCAGTTGTCCGATGGACAGGTTTATAAAGGCCACGTATTTTCGAGCGAAGTATGTCTAGTAGCCTACGCTTACGTTGCCGGGTTGTCGGTCAAAGCAAACGGTAAAGAGACACCACGAACGGTAACGAGAATTTCCGTCAAGCACCGATTCGTTAAACACGCCACGACTAGAGCACTTCGTGGTGTTCTTTTAGTTCCTCTTCTTCGTCTCTGTCGTTTCCACGGTGTCAGCTCTTGAGATTATGTACAATTCACAGTTCAAGACTTCGGCTAATGGTGACGCGGTATACTACACGAAGCATGCTATAGGGCACGGCACTCACCCGCTTCGCTGTTGTTGTCGGTGCTCTGCTGAGAACTGGGTTGCTGGGGCATGGGTCCCGGAGTGCCCGCCGAACCCGTAGGTGAACGCACGTCGTCCGCTGTGCCGTACGAGTTCAGGGACTGCGAGGGGGGCCGCTGCACGAACGCAAGACAGAACATACGGTTAATTCACTGCACTGAACAGCAATCACTCTAGTAGGACGAACCATGATGAACGTATACGTCCCTTCAGTGCCCACAGCAATGTGTTTAAATATTCCCTTTTCCCTCGCGCTGTCACCACTTGGAACGCGCTACCAGGTGAAGCTGTTAATATTACAAATATTGATTAACTTTGTTCTTTTGTGGAGCAGTTAACTGAGCCAGTATAGTTACATTCATGCTGTTCTTGTTGTTGCGATAACGAAAAAACGTGTTTTACAGTATAGTGCATTGTAATCTTTGTACATATATATTGTTTTTCATGCGTAGTACGTGGTTTTTATTGTTATTTTTTTCTTTTTTTCTCGTCTTCTCGTGTATGGGAAGAGCACCAATGAAGTATTGTTGTACCCGCTATTGTAAGTGTTTCGCTGTTGTGCGTATCGTCCCTCGAAATATTGTATTTCCTGAACTTTGTATCTACTTGGTCACCTGTGATGATGTATGCCCGCTTCCTGTATGGGTCTGAAGAAGGCCTACAGTATTGTTAAATAAATAAATAAACATTACTATCACGTAAACTGCGCACTCGGAGAAATCCCGCGCATTTCCAGAAGCAACGAAAAAAGGTGCGTTATATGATAACTTTCTCAAACACTGCCCGGCATCCGCGCTGAACAAAACGCTTCGATTGGTCAAAACAATCGCGGGGACGTGCCTCAGGACGCGAACATTGACATTGTGTGAACCACAAGCAGGCACGCTATAACTGTGGTTTAGCGCACGAAGAAACACAAATGAACAGAAGACGAGCGCTTGTCTAGAGTTCCTTTGTGCTTCTTCGTGCGCTGAAACCACAGTTATACCACGCACAACCAACTATAGCCCAAGTTTTGATACTGTTGCTATTCACAAGCAGGCAAGCCATTGGGTTCCATACATTGTGCAAAACGCGGGTGCTCACCGGACCGTCATTCTTGCAAGATGCAAACTGGCTAACGCAAATATTTCGCGCGACTGGTGTTGGAAGCTCACGAAATTCATAGCGAGGGTGACTTGCCCGTCAGCATAGCATCGATCGTTATCACTTGGTAGAAAAGAATCACGTTTCTCACATAGTGCACCTTAAGGTCACGCGTGCCTGTCCCTTTAATCATTTTGCTAACGATATTCGCAACTGGCAAGAATGTCGGTATCTCTTTTTAAAGTTCCACTGTACGTTTGTCTTTGTTATTATTCACGTTGGCTTGATGACCTGAACTGCACGTGCACTCGATGGTTTTGTTTTTGCACACATTGCCTTGCTGCAATCAAATTGTCGTTATCAACGCATCGTGCGTCGTTCCTTAACTGTCCCCGTCATATATAAGCGCTGTTAATTCATTTCGCTATGCAACACAACTGGCCCAACGTCATTCCCAGCTGAAAGTTTTTGTTTGTCACAACCACGTGATATATACCTGCGCCATCGGTGCCCTATGAGACTTCAGAGATGGCTATAAACTAGGCATTATGTGCGTCAGTGTAAAGCGAACAATGTTGATATAAAAGATATATGTTGATATGGGAGGGTATCACTAAACACCAATTTTTTTATTCATACACCCCAAATATACTATAATTCGACACGTGAATAGCTCGACTTTAGTTACAATTTCACTTTACCATTTACATAGTGAGTTCGCCACAATCACACCGCCCTACGTAAGTGTCCCCAATGTCAATTCACAATTCGGAATTGGTTACTTAGGACACTCGCATAGATTGCACACATTTTTCGTGTATTTTTCATGTACAGTCCAGTAAACTTGCGGAAACGTACGGAAGTATTGTGATGGCATATATACGTTCCAGTAGGTTGATTGATCGGTATGTGGGATTTATGGTCCCAAAACCACCATATGATTATGAGAGGCGCCATAGTGGAGGGCTCCGGAAGCGTCGACCACCTGGTGTTCTTTAAAGTGCACCCAAATCTGAGCACACGGGCCTACAACATTTCCGCGTCCATCGGAAATGCAGCCGCCGCAGCCGGGATTCGATCCCGCGACCTGCGGGTCAGCAGCCGAGTACCTTAGCCAGTAGACCATCGCGGCGGGGCGTTCCAGTAGGCTGTGCAAGTCAGTGCGAATAATACGTACACGACGTTGTGGTTTATAATGAATAGCAATACAACAAAGCGTGCCGAACGGGCATCAGAAATTATTATATATATATATATATATATATATATATATATATATATATATATATATATATATATATATATATATATATATATATTCTGACCTACGAAAATTAGACGCCACGCGGGAAGGCGCGATGTGCATGTAGATAGACAGATATTTATCAATCGACCGGCTTTGTCGACGACGTAACCTTCGCTCCGAACCCAAATACAAACTGCGTCGAGATATACGGCGCTCATGAACTATTAAGAGCCGGCGTGCAGCGCGTTACCCCTTCTATACCATTTGCCGCAATTACGGTTCACACCTGCGGCACGTGCGTATACAACCCCCTCCATTTATCCTCAATAACCGATGGTGCCGCACTTCGTATGCCGCAGGCATCGCCACGGCGCTGTCAGAGACAGCAAACAGCTGCGCAGAGGAGGACTCGTATATAGGTATACGGCAAAAAGGAAAAAAAATACAGAAAAAACTTAACGAGAGAAAGAAAATAACAATTAAACGCGCGGTGTCAGGGAGATCTTAACGGCCTGATTACGGAGAAATCGGCCGAACGGTCTAAATCAATCTACTTGTGGGACACCACTCAAGCCTTCCTCTAATTGGCCGCATAATTCTGCTAAGCACGGTAACGATCCACCCAGTTCGTTAGCTATAGAGGTCAGGGCTAATTGTAATAATGAATATTGAGAGGTGTGATGGCTGCCGCTCAACTCTCTACTATTAGTCGGCATAACGGGCTCTGCGAAGGAACAAAAAAAATTATTTAAAACAAAAAAAACGATTCGGACTTTCGTAATGGGGAAACTTATTACCATTAATTAAGGAGCGCCGTCTTATAAAGCTTTAAAGCTTTGCCGCTGCACGAGCCACCGAGTAATATCAGTAGCAAGAAGAGCAACTTGGGAGAAATAATAACACAAGTAATAAGCGCTCCGGGCCAGAACGGTCCACTTACGGCACCAATTTTGTGACTGTTGCTGAATTCTGTACTCTAGAGGCGTATACTTGTTGGCATTGTTTTTTCTGCACGAGGCCGCAGCACTTGCTTGAAGTAGTGCAGTTTTGAAAATGTCTTCGAGCAGCGACTGAGAAGCTTTTAAAAGCTATTCTTAGCAGCCCATTACATAATTGCACACGTCGGACAAGAAACGCGGCCAGTGGGATGCTCAAAGCTATGAGCGGTATACGGCGTATATAGCTTTGATCGTCCCGCCCCGCCACGATGGTCTAGTGGCTAAGGTACTCGGCTGCTGACCCGCAGGTCGCGGGATCGAATCCCGGCTGCGGCGGCTGCATTTCCGATGGAGGCGGAAATGTTGTAGGCCCGTGTACTCAGATTTGGGTGCACGTTAAAGAACCCCAGGTGGTCGAAATTTCCTGAGCCCTCCACTACGGCGTCTCTCATAATCATATGGTGGTTTTGGAACGTTAAACCCCACAAATCAATTAATTAATCAAATCAGCTTTGATCGTCCCGCTGACCACGCTGCTTGTGCCTGAGCTTGCAAATTCAGTCCCCACTGGCGACAAGCTCTCGCTCAGTACAGTTCCTTCCGCCTTTAACTCATAATTACTACACTTCAATCAGACAAAGAAAAAAACGTTTTCGATGGAGGCGAAAATGCTGTAGCCCCGTGTGATCAGACTTGGGTGAACGTTAAAGAACCCCACGTTTTCGAAACTTCCGGAGCCCTCCATTACGGCGTCTCTTATAACCATGCGGTGGTTTTGGGGCGTTAAACCCCCCTATCAATCAATATCAATCAATCAATCAGAAAAACTCCAAGCAAAGCCTTCTATGTTTTGTCTTGACTTCAATGTCGGTCATGGTTGCGTCTAACGAAAACGAACACATCGATCGATTTCCCTTGTTGCGATTCCCATGCAGCGATGTGCGAACCCTGCTTTCAAAGCGTATGAAACCTAAGTTGGGCCCCACAAATAGCTATATGTGGGTGAACCAACATTACCAGAATGTCCAGCTTGCCTTGAGCAGCTTGTTGATCTATCTTTTACTGAAAAAAAGAAAGAAAAGACGCCTGCCTGCAGTCAGAGCCAGGGATGTCATAAGAGCTGTGTGCATTTTTTGAATGATAGATCGCCTGCAAGTGGATTATAGATCGCCCGCAACTGAATTACAGATCGCCTACAAGTGGCTGCGACGTTACATGCGCTTTGTGTTTCTCGTGCCCTCATTCTTCCTCTATTTCTCTCTTTTATCCCTCCTACTCCCCTTCACATAAGTAAGGGTAGCAAACTGGGCATACTGAAGTCAGCCGCTCCATTTTTCCTGTATCGCACGTCTTATCTATATGTGTTCCTTGTATCCCTGCGTGGTCATGGTTTGAGCGCCGAATTCATGGATGAGCTTGCACCAACCATGCCAAACACCGAGCAATATACTGCATTCCTTCATATATTTTTTCCCTCTTTTTTTCTCTTTAGTTCTCGCAACTAGCCTTTAACTGCAATAACCACTCCAGAAGTTACATATCTTTGCCGTAACAACACTCAAAGTCGTACCAACTAGCCTTGAACTGGAGTAACCACCACTCCAGAAGTTACATATCTTTGCCGTAACAACACTCAAAGTCGTACCAACTAGCCTTGAATTGCAGTAACCACCACTCCAGAAGTTACATATCTTTGCCGTAACAACACTCAAAGTCGTACCAACTAGCCTTGAACTGCAGTAACCACCACTCCAGAAGTTACATATATTTGCCGTAACAACACTCAAAGTTGTACCAAAACGTGTTCGAGTCTCGCTATACGCGCAGTTCGCCTCCTACACCGCTGTCAGACACACGTGGAGGAGCCGTGCCTTCGCGCCGAGACCGTACACATCCGCGCCGCGCATGCCTCAACGCGCGGTTCTCGAGGACCCCAGGGAGGAGGCTCAAGCCCGGAGGCCTATTTCAGGCGCGACCCCCTCCGGGTTCAGAACCGATGCTGCGGGCACACACACGCGCGAGCTGCAAATAGACGACGACGCGCGGCGGTGACGTTATCCGCGCAATCAAGCACGCGCCCGTCGCTGCTGTTTCTCTGAGCACGGGAAGGGATCGCGACTGAACGCCGCCGACAAGGCGACTATAGGACTCGAACACTGCGAGGTCTCAACCCGTCTTGCAACCCCCCTCTCTCCGCCACTCCTCATACCGCTACCCCCCCCCCCTATACCCCCCATCGGAGACGACAAAAAGTGTGTAGAGCTTGAGGACAAGACGGGCTCCGCAGGAGTCACACCCGAGACCTCCCTTTCCTTCCTTGCTCTGCTTGCATGCGGTATACACGGGGCTTGATATATTTTAAGCCCGCGTGGTCTCGGCTTCGCCTTCTGCGGTTTATCCCGCAGGCACCTATGTAGGCAGGCAGGCGAGGGGTCAACGTATTCCGGTCCTAAAATTAACGCGCCTACACTGTACAGTCGCAAGCGTGAGAGAGAGAGAGAACTAGAAAGGGAAACAAACAGTCAAGAGAAAGCGATCCAAATACTTTGCACCCAAGAGAAAACCTTGGCATTCGCCCGAAGCTCGCACGCTCTGATCTACGCAGTAAGCTCTGTTGTTGTTGTTGTTGTTGTTGTTGTTGTTGTTGTTGTTGTTGTTGTTGTTGTTGTTGTTGTTGTCGTTGTTTTTGTTGTCATGAAGGGAAACGTTTTAGCTAAAGAAAAACTTCATCCGGGTTCGAGAGCCAAACCTAGCTCCACCTTGTTCATGAAACTATAGGTGACGTCATTTAAAAAAATGAATCTGACAAAAGTGTGCAGCTTTACGTGCTCTACAGTACTCCTGTGCTTTTTATGCGCGAAGTTCCGGCCGTTATACCAGTACGCACAGTATCCTGTACACGCAACGTGGAAGCAACTGTATTCTACCCTTCGATTGTGTAAGTCACGTTACCATACCTTTTTTTTGTTTACTTCTTCTGCTATGTTATGGTTAGGTGCAGGGCGCGATTCTGCACCCATATATGTTTCGGTGTTGGGTGCAGTGTTGGACTGTGTTCAGGTCCGAAGTGCCGTGTTGAACTTTCCTAACTTCCGATCTCGCTGCATAGGAAATAGCAGATGATCTTCGTGGCCAAACTCGAACACGTGAACATAGACCTACGTGAGCAACATTTTATCATCCTGTAGCTAAACGCTCGAACCAAGGCCAACATTGAACCATCGTTGACTGATAGTGAACCCCTAAACGAAAAGATGTTTCGACATTGTAATATTACCACATCATTGATTGGCTTCAGTTCTCTGCCCTGATAACCTAAGAGAACACTCTCCAGTGCGCTCGAAAAGTCCACTATTTGCCCTAAGATGCATTCATTAACCATGCGTTATTGAAGAATGTCAAGGACCAACGTCGAAAAATGAGATGTTGGTTAAACCTTATGTCAACCGGCGGCCGAACATTCGGCTATAAGCCGTTGTAACATGGATTTGACACTGACCAATGTAGACCAAACCAACATCTTAACATAACAATGGCAAAATTGGTCGAGCAATGGCCAAACAGTAGCAAGTACCAGCCACGAACTTTCCTGACGACAACGGCCCAGCATTGACTTCCCGAGTTGCCGTTGGTAGCCAAAGTAGAAACGTCATTCTAAATTTGTAGCCAAACGGATGAGGAGTGCTATTACAAATAGAGTATTTTATTTTTTCATTTATTTATTGAGTGATTTACTTATTCAGCAATACTGTCAACTCTCATGCGAGAGTCTTTAGAGAGAGGGTAACATTACAAAACATCATAGCAAAAAGAACATTATTAGCAAATACACAAATACAGGATGGATCAAGATCAAACGCTACAATTGTACAGATAATCATCCAAGGTCTGTTCAAATTTCGAGAAATCGTTCTGGTCAACAACACTCACCGGCAATTCATTCCACATTTCAATTGTATAAGGAAAAAAGGAGTATTTGAATCTATCCGTTCGAGTCCTGTACGTTTGAATGGCCCTGTTGTGGTTGCCTCTTGGGCTCTTTTTTACCTGGTGGCAGTAAGTATACTTCTTTGCTAATGTTTATTTGGCCATTTAGAATTTGAAATAATAGTTTCAGACGATTTTTCTGTCTGCGCGTTTCTAACAAATGGAGGCCAGAAAAATGGAGCATTTCTGTAACTTGATTCCGTCCTTCGATACCGGGAGCATATAAATCGCACCACGTACCTTTGAATTTTTCTATTTGTTTCTTTAAATAATATTGGTGAGGGCTCCATACCACCGACGCGTACTCAAGAACAGGCCTTATAAAGGTTTTATAAGCAGCAAGTTTCCCATCGGCTGTTGCACCTTCTAGTTTGTTTGTTTTTTCGTAGAAAACATAGCCTCCAATATGCCTTTGAACAAACATTCTTAATGTGTATGTTCCAAGATAAATTTTCCGTGCTCGTTAATCCTAGATATTTAAATTGAGTAGTATTTATCAAACACTTGTCTCCCATGGTGTATGAAAATGAAAGACGGCTCTTCTTTGTTGTAATATGTGTGCATGTCAATTTAGAATAATTAATTTTGATATTCCATTTTTCACACCATTTGCTCAAGGCCTGTAAAGATATGTTAATTTTAACTTGATCCTCTTTGTTTCGTACAGTGGAATAAAATAAACAGTCATCTGCGAATAGTTTAAGGTGCACACCTGGCTCCATAGCAGCAGAGATGTCATTAAGAGAGAGAAATAATTAAAAGGAAGAGACAGGGAGGTTAACCTAGACGAACTGGTTTGCTACCCTGTACGGGGGTGGGGATAAGGGTCGGAAAGAGGATAGATATATAGAGTTATAAAATAAATTAGAAAAAAATATACACCAAAAACAAGAGTGGTCCCAGAACAGATCCCTGCGGGACTCCCGAAAGCACTGACAGTGAGTCAGAGACATGCCCATTCAATTTTACCTGCTGCTTGCGATGAGTTAGGTATGCCTTAATCCACTTTATAACAGTGACAATAAGTCCGACTGTTTCCAGCTTGTAAATTAGCTTATCGTGCGGAACCTTATCGAAGGCTTTGGCAAAATCTATGGCTATTACATCAATCTGCTCCCTAGTATCAATTGCCTTAGTGAAATCGTGAATCGTCTGTATGAGTTGTGTGATAGTGGAGAAGCCTGATATGAATCCATGCTGGTGGGGTTAAAGTAAAGAGTTATTTTCAAAGTAACAATTTATACGCTTAGCTATTATGTGTTCTAAAAGTTTAAAAGAGATGGATGCGAGTGATATAGGCCGGTAATTATTCACCGTCGCTCGAATTCCTCCCTTAAACACTGGAATGACTACCGCACTGCGCCAGTCTTGTGGCTATTATTATTGATGAATAGATAAGGCCATTTTGAATACGTAAAACGAGAAGTTTGAAAGTACAGCTAGAGAATAGCAGTAGCGCCAACTGGAAAATTTCGTCACCAAACGGTACAAAAAGTAGCCAATTTCGCGCAAGGTACCCACCCTGTTGATCTCACTCACTGTGTTCAGCAAAAGGCATAATTACGAGTTATAACAACTACACCTATAACTCAAAAGAACAGGAAAATCATAAGGGTGAGTGAGCGAAAGGAGGAGATGGGCATAGGAGGAGAAAGGGAGAGAGGATTGCATAATCCGAGCGCACTTCCAAAAGGAAGCCCTGAATCTTGTGAGAGGATCAGGGAGGGGGGGACCTGAAGGAGGGAAAGAAGAAAGCAGCAGGAATAAAGAAGGGCGAAGCTGCGACGATACATCTTCATCCATCACGTGTCCTCCGGACCTTGTCTCGAGATTGCGCTCGCCCACGTCCTCCTCTCCTCTCCCTTCCTACTCCACCCCGTTCGGCCTGTCTGGCCGCTATCGCCTCTTTCAACTTGCTAATTGGTTCCGTAGACGGTAATGCGGGCTAACTCTGATAGCCTCTTCCATGGCTCAGCCAGAGACAATTTCAGCACTGCATCATGTCTGTGCTGTGTCCCTATTCTTTTTTGTATTTGTCGCTCCTCGTCGTTCGTCTTAGCCACCCCACGACATAAACACAGCTAGTTAACGTCAAATCTCGAGAGATGAAGCGAATGATTCAAAAGCAAAAAGGAAGGGTTATTCGTTTCGATTTACGCATAATTGAAGAAACCTAGTGAGACCGGCATCACTGGAAATTAGAAAGCTGGTAGCAGATTGCAGGGCGAACGATTTGTTTCCCTTATTTTATCCAAGTTTAGCGCGTGGATCCGCAACTAACATCTCCTGCGGCCCTTAGCTAAGTGAAGCAGTAGGCAACGTAGCGCAGAAAGAAAGAAAGAAAGAAAGAAAGAAAGAAAGAAAGAAAGAAAGAAAGAAAGAAAGAAAGAAAGAAAGAAAGAAAGAAAGAAAGAAAGAAAGAAAGGAAGGAAGAAAGAAAGAAAGAAAGAAACGCCCCGATTTCAGGAGTCAAGTAGACCTCGTTTGTCAATATGAAGCCAGCGATGCCACCGCGGTGGTGTATTGGTTGCGGTGCTCTGCTGCTGACCGAAGGTAGCGGGTTCGATACCCGCCCCAGCGGTCCCGTTTGGATCAAGGCGGAACGCTAGATGCCCGTGTATACCATGCCTCCTTCCCGTTTTAATGCCCTCACCACTACATACTCAAGAACATCGGAGCCAAAAGCATGCTCCCAAAATTAACACACATCAACGTCACCAAGAGCAGGGGCCATAAGCGGGACTTCGATACCACTGTCGCACCGTGCACTGCTGGTCGCGATTAAATCTGATTCCGATTGAATTCATCCGTAGTGATTGGCGACCTGCTGCAGTTTTCCTGAAGGTGATCAATCACGATCAAGCAAGCCAAGGCATACGTGGCCAAATGGCGATCGAAAATGGTGATGTGACTCCTGTATTACTCTGCTAGTACAGAATTACAGTTAAAATGCGTTGAGTGGCTGCGTACAACGACACTAATGCCCAAGAAGAAACGGCGGCCAGCTTCGGCGAGCCCATTGCCATGTCGGCACCATAGTGACGCGGTAGGCCCACAGATGGCGCGAGTAGTTCGCAGGTTGCGAAGCGAAGTTTTTGGCGGGCGATGCGGAAAGTGAACAGAAAATTTTCACTAGCACGAATGGGCGCTCATCATTTCGGCGCGATGTCGTGCAATAAGTCATATTCGCTATCTCATTTGGGCGGTTGGCGAGCAGGCAAACCTATTATTGCGGCTAGGCATTGGGGTCTGCGCAGTTTGCACGGGCATAGAAGTGAATGCGCAGGTTCTTATAGGCACATCAATGAAGAAACGCGTCTAATGGTTGAGGCATGGCATATCGGAGCCAACCGACCGTTAATTTGCATAAATACGAAATCAAATATCCTAATAGTTATCTTTCACGTGTAGGTGGAGTAGCCGGCATACTTCTAGACTTCCTGCCGGCTTTGCTGCGGGCCGGAGGCATGTAGCAGATGCTGGCTGTTTCATCACAGGTATACTTTCGACACTGTATGTGGCTGTTACAGCAGCGAATGGCTCAGATTGCTCAACGCGAAAATCGGTAGTCGTCGTCCTCGTAAACACGAGTAATGAAAAAAAAATTACACGGTCTCGCGATGACGTCACCACGACGTAACAGATCCTCGAAACCTCTGGCGTCATCATGACGTCACTATGACGTTTTGTCATGGTCGCTAGGTCATAGACGGGCTGATCACGAAGGCAATGCTAGACCAGGAGTGGTGCATAAAGATTGCAACGTCTTCAATCTTGATGGAAGGCCCCGCCGCAGTGGTCTAGTGGCTAAGGTACTCGGCTGCTGACCCGCAGTTCGCGGGTTCGAATCCCGGCTGCGGCGGCTGCATTTCCGATGGAGGCGGAAATGTTGTAGGCCCGTGTGCTCAGATTTGGTCGCACGTTAAAGAACCCCAGGTGGTCGAAATTTCTGGAGCCCTCCACTACGGCGTCTCTCATAATCATAAGGCGGTTTTGGGACGTTAAACCCTCATATCAATCAATCAATCAATCAATCAATCAATCAATCAATCAATCAATCAATCAATCAAATCTTTATGGAAGTGCTAAGAAGTGTGGCAGTTTGGGCTAGTTGGTATGAAATGATGATAGTCATGGCGTGAGAGCAGAACAACGACAAAGACAAGAAGGACACAAGCGCTAGCGCTCGTGTCCTTCTTGTCTCTGTGTCGTCGTACTGTTCTCGCGCTATCACTGTCGGCAGTGCTAAGCTACGTTATAGGTGCAGACAGCTTTCGGACGGAGAGGATCGATACATCGACTGAAAAGAAAAACGTGAGTGATTTCGCCTTCGAGTCGTTATGGGTGGGTGCATAAGAAAACCTAGATTTTTTTTTCTGTAATGAATATATTCATATGAAGACCCGGACGTTTCGTGAATGCCCAAATAAGATGCACGTAGGTTTCAACATTTCAGACGAGTAACCGCCCAAGAAGCCAGGCTTGTGCAAATCAAAACACAAACGTTGCGCCAAGCGGTGGAGGAAACGTGCTAGTGAAGTATGACCACCACGTCCAGAAACAACGAGACAGACTTATGACCTTTAGCACCCATCAAGGATCCTGATGCTAGAGGCTTACGCCAGAACTATTGTATACAGTATTTCTTTTCTACAAAAGATCTTTCGCGAAAATATTCATCAACTGTCTATCGGAAGTAATGAGTTTCATATCTTATATCTTTACACACGGTGTAATGTAAGCATTGATATACAACACATATAAATTACGAATTTTATCCGCCTCATCATGCCTAATCTGTTATCTCCCTTCTTCCGAAATGATGTCGAGTCACGAATACTCTCTATAAAGATTCCTTTCAACGTCTGCAGAAGCTCTACAGAAAGTGCTTGATCTTCAATGAATCCTGACATTTCATTCTGACGACTAGTGCTCACATATTGTTCGAATAAAACGCGTATCGTCATCGTGAGTAAGCACAAAATTTACTTAGAAAGCACAATTCTTAGCCGAAATACGCACAATTCTCGTGTGTCTGAACGATTCCTATCTAAGGTCCCCAATTCAGAGAATTCCGCCTATTTCATCTATCCACTGTATGGACCGAGTGTATATCTTTGTATCCCACTTAGTCTACACACGACACATAGATATTTTAACACTCGGCTAACGCAAGACAAAAAAAAAAACAGAGCGACGAATGCCTCTTACAGCCCAGTGGTCAATCTCTCAAAAACACTGCAAACTATATACCACCCAGCATCACCGTGACAACAGTGCGAGTGGCATACGACTTCATCGACTGCTCACCGTGCACAAAAGCGAACAGATCGTTCTAAATCGATCATCCAGTGCCACCTTCTCGGCGGTGCTACAGATTCTTCGTCCCTTCGTTTCCAGCCTCTTTTAACACATCTCGAACCCACACCCACTCCTTCTCTCTCTTTGCCCTCTCCCAGAGCTCCGCCTTCTCGCGGAAAGCACGCGAAGGCCTCAGAGACCGTAACCTCCTCACTGTGTATATCTTTCCGACCTAACTTGCTATATAACTGACCATCACTATGGAAAAGCCTTCCATCTTTGTGAGTACACGCTGCCAACACCCCAAAACCAATCACCACAATCAAAAAAAGACCTACGGCGCATGCGTCACCTTCAAAAGCCAGCCGCGAGCGAGCGAGCCCTCCCAAACCTTTTTTTTCATCTTCTTGTATATGCCGCGGGGGCGCACTGTCTCCTCTCCCAGCAAGTTCTGCAAGGGAACGCTGAATGTACTGCCACTAGTGCTTCCAATGCCGCCGAAAGCTTCCAATGTCTTCGATGCAGGATGCACTGCAAGACTATTTCGGGCTGAGAAAGCTGCCAAGAAAGTAAATGGGGGAAGGGGATCAATAAAGTTTGCCCAGAAGAGAGGGAAAAAAAAAACTGACTTTCTACCATCGAGCCGTCTTGGGCAAATGCATAAGGGACAGTGAGACATCTATGAACTTGAAGCCGCGCGTTATGTTTGAGAATACGCGGTATATCTACCTCGCTCTTCAGTCAGCGGGTGAAGATGGAGCGGAGTGCCCCGGTGTACGTCTATTACACGTAGCTGCCCCGCGCTCGCTGTCTGCCTGCCATCCTTCGTCGACGTCCGTACGACGTTTCGAGAGCCCGCCAGCCCGGCCCGGCCTCTCTTCCGAAGGTAATTACACCCTACGAGATTGGTCTCGCGACGGCGTTCCAGAGAAAACGTTGTAGCTAGGCCTAACGTGGCGGGCTGCTCGGGTCGTACACGTCCGGTGTGCATGCTTCTGAGGAGAGGGAGAGTGGAAGGGTATAGAAAAACAAGTAGAAGGGTGAGATAGGGAGGAGGACACGAGGGGATGGAGTGTCAGAAAGAAAACAGCGGAGGCCCCCCTCTTTTGATGTTGAAGTGCCGCCGCATGCAGCGAGCCAACGGCGACTTCCATAGCACAGCCACTCCTTCGCCCGTGGCGAAGTTGTCGACACGGCCGAAATTGAACTGACCCCCCCTGCGACCATCCCCGTCTCACCTCGCACCCCTTTCCCGTCGCCCATCAACTCACGACAACACAACGCTGCACAGGCGATGATCGTGGCCCGTGAGAGGCTTGCTTAATTGCGTCGAGAGAAGACAAAACTCCAGAGGACCGCGATAAAAGTCGCCAACGCGTTTGACCTCTCCAACTCGAGAGACATTAATAACGACGTCGTTTAATAAGTGCTTCATCGCAAAACACTGACCACCCCTCCTCCCAGTCTACAAAAAGAGGGTTGGAAGGCTGCGATGCAAAGTATGGCGAACGCGTGTAGAAGTGTATGGGCATGGATGTAGATATACCTAATCAATGCCAAACGTTTTGAAAAAAAAAATTATGTGTGCGTGATATCTCAAGACTTTAAAGGATAAAATGAACACAGATAGATAGATAGATAGATAGATAGATAGATAGATAGATAGATAGATAGATAAATATATAGATAAATATATAGATAAATATATAGATAGATAGATAGATAGATAGATAGATAGATAGATAGATAGATAGATAGATAGATAGATAGATAGATAGATAGATAGACAGACAGACAGACAGACAGACAGACAGACAGACAGACAGATAGATAGATAGATAGATAGATAGATAGATAGATAGATAGATAGATAGATAGATAGATAGATAGATAGATAGATAGATAGATAGATAGATAGATAGATAGATAGATAGACATACAGACAGACAGACAGACAGACAGACAGACAGACAGACAGACAGACAGACAGACAGACAGACAGATAGCTATTTTTATTGAATTTTCGTACAAAAACGGGCAGTTGTCGAGTTGCACGGTAGTACCCGAATATGTCAATAAGATATGTTCACACGCCTCTGTTGCGTGAAACAGACACAACAGCCCACATCCTAATCTAATACTAAAGGTCTTCGTATGATGAGGAGCACGCAATGTTCATAACAGCAAACAGCGCACGCTCATCGGCCTGCGCTCGACGCTCAAAGAAAATCTAGTGTGTCTCACGGTATATGCCTGTAGGCAAAGCGGAAAACATCGAAGCTTGTAAGTTGTCCACGCTTTCTTTTTTTTTTTTTCCATCCCCGTCCTCCTCAAGTTAGGCATACACATCAACAGGGGCAACATTCTCAAACTTGACGCCTCCCGTCCTTGCTCCCCCCCCCCCTCTACACCCTCCACGTGTTACGATATAATTAGGGTTAAATGAGAGGCGGGCGGAACGTCTTTGAAGCCGTGCATCTTCGGTGGAACCCGCTGTTTAAAATTACTATGACTTAGACCGTTAACAACCACTTTCTCTTCAAGGTCCCTCTCTGAAAAATTCCAGCCTCCCAAAGCACCACGACTGCTCCACCGCAACTACAGCCCGCCTCTCAGCATGCATTGACGGGACTGAAGCGTTTCCGAGAAGCATAGTCATGCCGCGTGCCAGAAAAAACGATTTGTTAATACAATCGACGTAATCTCCCAATGCATACCTAACAAGCATGCAAGCCAGTGATGACCACAGGTAGATTGGTCGAGGCGGTAGGTTTCGATGATAAATACAAGGCAGCGGTTAACAGATGAAACGAACCAGGAAGTGACACACACTGCGTCACTTCTTCTTTTGTGCCACAAACGACAAGACTTACTATGTGATGTGACACTGCCATTCCTTGCTTTGTCCCGTAAAAGACAAAGTGACAGAGACTGTGCCACTTCTTGCTTTGTCACAGACTATGTCACACAGTGACGCGCACTGAGTGAAGTGACACATCGCAAAAAAAAAGAGTTCGCCGTTTGCCGGACGAAGCAAGAAGTGACACATCCTGCGTCACTTCTTGCTTTGTCCTTTGAGCAAACGGCGAAGTCACTTTGTTCCATAGAGGATGAAGTGACACGCCCTAGGTCACTTCCTGCGTTGCACAGACTGCGTCACACTGAAACATAGTGTCTGAAAACACGTATCTTGTGTCACTTCTTGCTCCGTCGGGTAAAGGGCAAAACTGTGCCACTTCTTGCTCTCTCACAGAGTATCAGTTGGTGCTTTGTTCCATCAAGGACGAAGTGACACGTACTTTGTCACTTCTTGCTTTTTCCCTAGTGTTAAGCTCTGTTTCATATTTATCGCGGAAGCCGGGGACCCAACTCTGTCATTCCGTAGCAGGCCATAAGCACATTATTGATGGCACATCGTTACTCGTACTAGGGCATATACACTATCTCTAATTCGTACTGCCAATGAGCGCCGTTCTGATAGTGTGCCGATAGTTACGTATTCAGCGACAATGTTCGGGTCACGCGACACACCTCAGCCCGCAAATGCTTCGCATTCTTTTACTTTAGTCTCTTGCAGCAGCCGTGAACCGCGCTCCTTTTACGACTCTGGTGAGCTCCTTCTCTTCCGCACTGTGACCTACACACTATACATAAAGCAAATAGCAACTTCTATGAGATCTCACACACACGAACCACGCCAGGAGTTTCAGCGAGGAATGTATCAGCCACCTGGAACCTTTCACGGTAGGTGCAACTGACAAAAGAGCCGCTGCGGGATGCTGGGAAGGTGGCGCGGGAGGGGGCGCGCAAAAGGGAGGACGGACGAGCTGTGCGTAGTATACAGTGCTCGTATGGGTGTGCACTCCCGCTGTCTAACCGAAGGGGCCATGCGGGGTCAACACTACTCGTACCGCGATTTAGGAAGCGTTGAAATAAAAGAAGTGGTGGGTGCGAGGTCACAACTAAAGTCCGCGCATTCATGCCGAGCGGGGACGCAAAGCTCATTATAACTATGTCAATCAAGCTCAGCTGCGGCTGATGCAGACGAAGTCACCGCCAAGTTCTAATGACCAATCGTGTTCTCAGTAAAAGGCAAGACGACCGCTGAATCAAAAGAAACCATGCATTTACATAAAACGACTTCCCATTTTCTTCCCCCCCCTCACTTTTTTATCTGAGTCCATTGTATTATACAACCCACATTCTTCAGAAGTAAAGATCATGAATATACCATGAAAATGACAGGGCCCCTCCGGCATTCACCTAAAGCGATTCGAAGATCAAAGCAACCTTCTCTCCCTTCACAGTCGCTTGTACAAGTTCATATCCCCGCCTCCGACGGTTTACTGCACCTAGGCTCCACACTAACTCCAGAGATCGCAAACCTTCTGCGCCTCAAGTGCCTCCAGGATCGGTTTGCCTATAACCAGGCGAAGTCTTGTAGTAACGCCATCATGTGACGTCACCTTACGTGAAGTCATGATGACGTCACGAATGACGGCCATTTGCGAACAATATGTTGATGTCATCACATGAATTCTTTTGCATAGCTCGCGCAGACACCGGCGTTGATCTTTCGTGTATGACTACGCATCTCACGTTGTCGCCTTTAAAAAATGTAGAGCCAAAAAAAAAAAAGAAAATGGCGCGCCGGACCACCCCTGATGAAGAAGAGCCACAAGAGCAGAGCGATCAGAGAACAGACCAACTGACAACTAACCACCGTAAAGCAGAACAAAAAAAAAAGATATATCTGGACCGCTGAAAGCGGGAACGAGACGAGAGATAGCGCCAAAACAACCCAAAGCAACGACACAGCGCCGAAAGCCGGCATTCTCGCCTCTTTGCGAAGCACAATCCTGTTGACTGCGCCACTATCCCCCCCCCCCCCCCATTTTTTTTTACATCATACCTCGAGTGCGTCGGTTCGCAGCTCAATGGCGTGCTCTCTCTCTCTCTCTCTCTCTCATTCTATGCATTCGTTTTCTCTCACTTACTCGCTCACTGGTCGCCACAACCAGATCGTTCTCTAGCAAGTCAAAGCGCCAGCCGCCCGGGGTATGCGAAAGTCGCTGTCGGGCCAAGTTCAGAGAACACCCCTGCGGTCTCCGGCGGGTGGTTGTTTGGAGAGGGGCACGCGAGGGTTTACTGAGGGGGGTGAAAGTTCAAACGCAAGTGAAACAAGGCCCGGGGGCCGGCCAACGGAGGCCGCAGGATAGGGAGGGGAGTCCGTTTGAGAAGTTCCAGAGATCCGACCGCATGATACCGAATCAAGTCCAGCCTTTAGCTGTAGCTGCTTCTTGTTTTCGGTAGGCTCAGCCATCGGAGCCCTCTGAGGCGGCAAGCCGCAGTTGCCAGCGAGGCGCGTATGGCCAGCAGTGTTCCTAATCGCATCTTTATAGTCAGATACATATCTTTGCGGCAGGCTGTTTTGCAGTACCGCATAGACACAGAAAAGACGCAGAAGCAGCCCATTTGCTGGAACGTTTTACCACCCAACAGTTCACCTTAACACAAGTGGGCTAACGCTAGTAGCATCGTACCCTTACAGCAGTGATATCTGCACTTCACAGACGCCCCACGCCAAGGGGTGTAGCCTCTAGTCTATACATCAAGGAGTGGAACATCTCGCCAAGGATTCCTTCCTGTAGTCTAACTCAAGGAGACTGCAGCATCACGTCAAGGAATGTAACATGTAGTCTGGCTCAAGAAGTGTACCATAATGCCTCTAGTCTAGCTCAAGGAGTAGAGCATAATTCCAAGGATTGTAGCCTATTTGTTAGTCAAAGGTAGGCGCCGTGGCGCTGCGAAAGGAACGAGCTTGGAGTCAACGGCCCTTGGAGAATGCAGTGGCATGTCTTCCCGGACTACTTCCACTGAAGGTGCAAGGACTTGTCCGTAGTAGTGCCAGCCGCGTTTCATTCCAGACCGGCGTCCCATGGAACTAAGCTTGAATCGCGGATGACCATATGCACCCGTGAAAGTGAAAAAAAAAAAAAGCCAGTACACGTAAAGTGTCGTCGATACAAAGATACGAGGAGCAGACGCCAAGCAAGACGGCGTATAAACTACATAGGAATGATATGTAATCCATGCCGGACGTTCAAATGCGGTTCGGAAGCTCTATTTCCAAGCATCGTCCCCGCGCATTCTATCAAGATGGCTCCTACAGAGACTGGTGCCGCAATGCCATGCCCTCTCCTCCGTCTCTCATCATCCTCTGTTCACCCCCCACTGACAGCCTCCCTTCATCTTCAATACGCGAGAGCCACCGACTCTTCACGACTCATTGACGAAGCGCCACATTATGAGGAAGAAAGCAGGGGGGGGGGGGGGACAAAAGTGAGGCAACGTTTTTCTGAGGTCTCAGCAGCAAACGGAAATGCAGTACTACGACTGAAGTGAGGCTCGTGCAATAAACAGGCGCGTCGTACTGTATTTGAAAATTACCAGTCTCGTCGACAGGCGCTTGCCATGTGATTGCGACGGTGTCATGTACATCAAGTGCCTCATACTTGCGCCCTCTACGTGGGCCCTTATAGACTGTAACTAGAACAATGCCACACAGCCTATTTTGCAATAACCTAAGACGACTCGAAGGCGGAATCGATGTGCCTCTTCCCTTCTTTTTCTCTCCACCTTCTGCAATAGCTTTCTAGCGCAGTATCGCATTGCCTCCGGGATCGGGGGCGTTGGATGTTCTCTGTCTCTTACGTAATTTCACACGGCCTCCATAATTGGCCCACGTTTGACTCAGAGACGATCTCATGTGATCGCTTGGCATGATGACGTAATAACATGACGATAAATTTTCGCACCACTTCATGTTGAAACCTATGGTCTAGTTTCCCGTTTGATGCGGCATCTAAAGATTCCCGCCTTGAAAACTTTCTTTTTGAGAACGAATTAAACTCACAAAATGCAAAACTTGCCTTTGCATAATTTTTAATTCGTGGAACTAAAGAAGCCGTGTCCACTAACCCGCAAAACGATGACAGCAATTGTTGGTCCAGCTTTATCGTAATAATCATCTTCGTCAAACTACACTTTCGCTTATAACACATCAAGCCTGAGAATTGACGTTTTATATCGAGTTATTACGAGATGAACTTTTCAGAACTGTTCGAAGCGCGCAACCGAGACAGACATGACAGCTGTGGAAAAAGTAGGCGGTCTTCTCCATGTGCCCCAGACACATATATATCCCCGCAATGCGATACACGCAGACTCAGTGTCGAATGACTAGCCGTTTCCCGTGGCCTCTGAAAGTTCCCACACCCAACCACAGGGGTCGCCGTATAGTAGCACGCACTTACCCCATCTACAGGCGCCCACCATACTAAGCTACTCCCACCCCAAGCGCCCCCTCTCGACTTTCGAGTGATATTGCTGCATGCATGCATATTGAGATTCTCTGCCTGTTTCCGGCCTAGAAAAGCGCCAGAAACAAAGGAGCGGTCGGATTATCTGCACCCAAACGGCGGCTACGCTGCCGGATAATCCATTTTCCCGGAATCCGCGCCAGAACCCCTTCCTGAACGCCGGCAGCCTTTTCGACCAGCACAGCATCGCTATAACGTCCATACACCTTGCAAGGATTGTAACCACCTCCCACAATCAGTTGCATCCATCACCTCGCCTTGCAGTTTTAAAACATCGCTCGATAACATACTTGGTGTTGGAAATGTAAACGTTTGATTTTGTTGTTAGTTTTCTTGTATAATCTACTGGCTGTATAACATAGTTGCAGTTGATAATAGTTGCTTTCCAGTGTTTAATAATGTTCTAGTGTCTTGTCTATGTATTCTTTTCTTTAACATTGTTCGTCAGTGCCCGCTCCCCTCTGTAATGCTGTAAAGCCCTGAGGGTACAATAAATAAATAAATAAAAATAAATAAATACATACTAATACTTGGAGTGTTACGTCCCAAAACCACGATACGATTACAAATGAGCCGCAGTGGAGAGCTCCGGAACTTTAGAACCCCCGGTGTTCTTTGACGTGCGCTGACATAGCACATCACCCTTGCCTCTCTACCAGTTCCGTTTTCACCGAAATGTGACCAACGCGATTGGGATCGAACCCGCTACCTTCGGGTCAGTAGCCGATCACCGTAGCCGCTACACCACCGCAGCGGAGCCCGTACAGGCTGTCGCAATGTAATACGGACCACGCAAGCGCGTGTCGACATTACCGTCTGCACCGTCTACACTCTTAAAAAGTAAAAGAGAGAAAGGAGTGTCGAAGTTACTCTTTTAGAGGAGTAACTAACTTCCCACACCCGTTGCACCATTTTGGGAGTTGCCGTCTGCACCGTCTACACTCTTAAAAAGTAAAAGAGAGAAAGGAGTGTCGAAGTTACTCTTTTAGAGGAGTAACTAACTTCCCACACCCGTTGCACCATTTTGGGAGTTGCCGTCTGCACCGTCTACACTCTTAAAAAGTAAAGGAGGGAAAGGAGTGTCGAAGTTACTTCTTTAGAGCAGTAACTAACTTCCCACACCCGTCGCACCATTTTGGGAGTAACTGCGAAGGAGTAACCACGCTCTCGCAGTTACTCCCCAAAGGAGCCACACTTATCGAAAGAGAGAAATCCTGCTTTTGCATGGCTTAACCAACCTTTCGGAAGACTTGCTGGCATTTGATTAGATGCACAATCGATGGGCAAGCATCACATTCAGAAAGAAATTTCAGAAAATTAGCAGCAAACACCCGAGATTCGAACTCAGGACCACTCAGTCAGCGTTTCGCGTACACTAACCACTAGACCACACCACGCTATACGGCACCGTCCGAAAAAAAAAACAGTCTTGTGTAAGCACGGATGGGTCGTTTGCACACGGCGCGAACATTCCAGCAGTTACTCCAAAAACAAACGGGCGTTTTACTCCACAAGGAGGAAGGTGCCCCTCCTTGCCCTGCCGTGTGCAATCTTTTGCGCACATTTAGTCTTTGGGAGGAGCAAAAAGCCCTTTTCGGGGGTAACTGCGCAGAACCTCCACGAAACTATTTAGAGTGTAGAGACGAGCCTCCTGCTGTCGAGAGCACACCTTCTGGCCGTGCACGCGCCTGCAGATCAACGCTCACGTGCCGGCATGCCACATTGAATTGGATTGGATTAACTTTTATTTGGTCTTCCAAGACACAGATCACTGTGTTGCGGGCAGCTCCCACGTGGGGATTGAGATGCCATAGCCTGGTCCATATTATTGTAATGCCTTCTGTACAAACACAACCAAAGCACCTGAGCGTGGCAATCTACAGGGAAATATCGACGAACAGGGGGGATGGGGGGGGGGGGGTGCAGGAGCCGTGGTTTCGACAAAGGGAATTTCATCGTTTTTAAGGCTGCAACCTCCTTAAAGGGCCCATAAAACCCCCTCCGATATTTTCCTAACCATTTAGAGTAAACAAGCGCATCGCGTGCAGAATGCCGTCGCGATCAACGATGCCACATTGCCACAGCGCTACAGGAAGCTGGCGTGCCACAATTTCGAAAGAAAAAAAAAAACAATAGCTTCTCCTTTCCGGTCCCCGCAAATCCCGCCACTGACACCTGTGACATCACCAGCAAAACTCAATGACGTCACCCATTTCGATACTTGCGATTGGCCGAACGACAACCGACGACTTCCGGTCACTCTGCAAACAGCTGTTCGCGCGCAGCTAGCTGTTCTTGGTCGCGTTGCCGCTTGCGATTAGACATCTGCGGCCCGTAACGCAACCGCCAAGTCGCTAGCGTAGGGGCACGGGCCGGCACCACAGCGACAGCGGTTAGTCAACGAACAGTGCACTCAGGTGACACACGCAACACAGTTGATGGCGACCTGAAAAGACTTTCCGGGGGTGACGGTCGGAGTGGCGGACAGCGGCAACCGGAAGTAGACGCTGTCTCTCGAACAGCACGTCAGCAGTGACGTTTGCCACGCGAGATGAGGAGGGGCACTCAGCTGACTCGGCGAGGAGGAGCCAAGCGGTTTTGGAAGAGGGCAGCGTAGGAAAGAGGGAAAGGAGCGATCGTCGCGTTTCGATCATCGTTTTGTCTTTGCTTCATAAATATATTCACGCGTCCAGGCCACCACCCTTCCCACTAACGGCACCATTGCGCATGTCTAAACGACTTCACAATCAGCGAAGCATCACACGCATATTTGGAAAAACAAAATCATTCAATTCATCGGCTTTGCCTCGTGCCATAGTACTCTGGAATGACCTACCCGACGTCATTGTCAATTTAACTAATCATGAAAATTTTCGCGAGCAGTTAATGATACATCTATCTCAATAGCATTGTATAACCTCCTTGAATTCTGTTTTTGTTCTTTGTGCTTTTTTGCGGCTGGGAAATTCTTGTTGTTGCTTGAAGCACCTCTTTGTCATTTGTGCAACCACTGTTATTAGTTCCAATGTTATTACTTGCTTTGTATTTTTATTAGTTATTAGTTGCTCTGTAGTTGCTTTGCTTTGTAGTTGCTTTGTATTGTGGCAGAAGTATCACCCACTAGCATTCTTTCCTACGTACCCCCTTTACTCTACGCTCCGTAATAGAGCCTGTAAGGTATTTTTAAATAAATAAATAAATAAATAAATAAATAAATAAACAAATAAACGCGTGTAACTCCGCTATTACGGCACCGTTTCGAAAAATTCTCACGGCCGCGTGTTCGTTGTAAACTGTAGCACAACTTCCTCACCACAGGTAACTTCCACAGGTAATTTCGACTGCTGAGTGGTTAGGGGGGCCCTTTAAAGTTGCAGCATTCAACATGACGCGTCTCTCCTTGGCGAAACGTCAACTCCGGCACACACACACACACCCTGTTTACGAATGTTTCGTCTATTTACGCTTCCATGTTCCCCCTTCCTGTTTTATTTATCTTTATTCACCAACAAACGAAGTGACTGAGGGACATTCGTTGTTATTCAGTCGGTCCGCAGCATATAGATTTTCATGCACCCCACTTTAAAAAATTTATAAAGAGCTTTCTGTCACATTCCACGATAACTTATCAATAAAATATATCTGTCTAATTTTCTACGTGTACCGCATATACAGTTTGTCCCACAATTTGAAAATTCGCAATTTAATGCGTATAGGTATATATTCTTGGAGTGTCTGTATGATATGTTTGTTTTCATGAAGAGTTTCCATGTATGATGTCGACCTGTAATACTTTATTTGCAGTGACAATTATGTACATGCATGTTTTGATTTTTTCTGGTTGCTCTATTATTTGTATACTCGCATCGCATGCAAACATGTACACGCATGCCGAATGCGCATGGGAGTAGGAGCCTCTGTCAGGCAATACGGCCTTTAGCTCTTACTCCTCTTTCTGCATCAGAAAGAAATAAGATAAACTTCAAACTTCAAACTTCAATCGGAAACCGTAAGGTATGCCAAAGTAGCTGCGGCGACTGAACGGCGCCTTCGCCTGTTCCCCACCGCACACACACTGCTTCCTCGTGCAATTACGCAAATTCTGGGAGCGGCTGAAGCATTTTCCGAGAGCTCAAGTACGAGGTACGCGGTCATCGAGGTTGATGGGCCTAATTCCGCCAAGTCAACTCTCTACGGAGCTCAGCGGTTCACCAAAGGGGTAAGAGGGCAGTGCTATAAAAGGCGCGGTTGGGTGATGCAACGTGACTCAGACGTGCATGTCCGACAACATAAGCGAATAGTCAAAACTCGATCATTACACCAGTCGATAACAGTGCAGTCGTTATTCTCATCACAGGCCACAAAAGTTCACTATATGTTTCGAACGCCAATTGCGCCAGTACAAATCTGGGCGGGCTTTTGTTTCAGAAACTTAAAGCTCAAGGATAGAGCTACGCGAAGGCAAACCACGAAGCCGCATAATTTCGGGCGAAGTTAAAAAAGAAAAAAAAAACACGCTTGTACGGCCGTTACCTGCCTCCAGTAGTAATCGGTGGGTAATTTCATATACCATACTAAACAGCCGAAAAAAAAAAAAACAAACACGACCTACAACACACCACAAAACGCATCCTCGTGTTTATTTATAGAGTACGTGTCGGAGTATAATTACACACGCAGCGCCGGCACACATGCCAGAACAGACAGAACAAACGACGAAGTTCGCAAAGGCAGTTAATATATAAAAAACGGGCGCGTTAGCTACACCAGCCACGTCGCAAACGTACATCTCGAAACGCCCAAGCAGAACCGTTCTGTGTTAACAGGCTAATAATCTTAACGCAAACGCGCCCTCTAGATTAACGTGTATACCACAGCGAGCGCTACGAACGTCTTCATGACGTCTCGTTTGAGAACATTTTGAACAGAGCGCTTTACTTCAGTTAGGAGACGAGAAAGAACAAACAAAATAAAGAAATAAAGAAAGAACCAAAAGAAGAAAGAAATAAAGAAAGAAAGAAAGAAAGAAAGAAAGAAAGAAAGAAAGAAAGAAAGAAAGAAAGAAAGAAAGAAAGAAAGAAAGAAAGAAAGAAAGGTCGGGAGTGGGAGACAGACAGAGCTCGGAATGAAGACGCACTGCGTCTTGTAAATGGAGAACAACGCTTTCGTTTCCCCCCGCACGCCTCTCATTTGCATTCACGAGGAGTATACATCGCCTCGTGTTTGCTGCACGAGTGAAGGAAACCCACGCGGGCAAATTAGGGCCAGCCGTGGCAAACAACGACCGCGCGCATGATATCGCAGCGAAGAAATCCTGTCGTCGACTGCGTTGCGACGCAGCTGGTCTTCCAAGCCACAACACTAGTTGCATCAAAGGGTGTGTGCATGTGCAGTGTCCGAGTGCCTGTGTATGTGTGTGTGTGTTTGAGAGAGAGTGTGTGTGTGTGTGTGTTGTGCGTGCGTTTGCGTGCCCGCGTGTGTGCACGTGTAAGTGTGTTGCACGAGCATGCGTGCGTGCGTATACGTGCGTGCTCAAATGAATACAAGAATAAAGGTCGCAGTAAAAGCCACAAACCAAGTAAATACAGGACAAGAAGCACGCATGTCGGCTCGTTTTGCTTAGGCATTCTACGCGCAACCGTCGCAACTCGCTCCATCGCCCGTATCTTTGCCGGGGTCTCCGTGTCTCTACCCTAATTGGCCAATTAAATGCCATTAAGGAGACGATGCCTGACCCCCATTCCATACTCCTCGCACGTGGTTGATCAAGGAAGAACAGATGCTCGCCGCGGAGAAATGAAGGTGAGAGAGAGAAAGATAAGATGGACCACTCGCCTGTTATCTCTCTGTACTATCTCTTCCTTCTTTTTTATCTTCATTTGGTTGTGACTCTTTGTCCCAATCTTTGCGTTGTCAAGCGCCATCCGCCGATTTCGTTTCCTTTCAATTAAGCTCACGAGTATCGTGTCACGCGCTATACCGAAAGAAACTGCCATTAATTCCATCTTCTGAGTATTTAGCATTTTCTGTACGGCACGAACTTGATGCAAGGAGATAAAACAGGGCATCAAGATCAAACATGCCCCGGGCGCCTGCGACGCTTTCTGCGCAAATTCTCGCTTCGAGTGATAAACAAAAAGAGAAACAAAGGAAATAAATCGCTTCGTCATCCCTGCCGGTTCCACCTCCGCTATAGATGTCTAGATATGCGAGAATCGTAGTACGCGAGATGGGGAAGCCCGCTATAGCACTGCTATAGAGGAAATTACGGCCTGGTTCGGCTAACCGGTTACACTGTACAAGTGATAGCCGATCGAGGAAACAACTCAGCGTTCGCGCATGACGCAAGGCGAGCTTCCCCACTTTCACGTTAAGGGGAAAACGATGACGTATGACTTGCGCTAGCGCGCCGGCAGCACGCTCGACTGATTGAATTACATGCGGCCAAGCGCAAACAGAGACCGCGCCTGAATGACCATGACAACTGAATACAAGATGTGAGCCTCCCGTCTTTGATTGATTTGCGGTGTTTAACGTCCCAAAACCACCATATGGTTATGAGAGACGCCGTAGTGGAGGGCTCCAAAAATTTCGACCACCTATAGTGTTCTTTAACGTGCGCCCAAATATGAGCACACGGGCCCACAACATTTCCGCCTCCATCGTCGGAAATGCAGCCACCGCAGCCGGGATTCGATCCCGCGACCTGCGGGTCAGCAGCCGAGTACCTCAGCCACTAGACCACCGCGGCGGGGTCGCGCACTATGGTTTTCAAGCATAATGTTAACTGCTCGCCAAAAACACAAAATAACTTCAAAATTAGTCACGGAAATACGCTCACACTAAGACTTCTGTTTATCAGTGTCTAACGGTTCTTTCTTTATTGTGTAGCAAGTGCGTTGTTGATTTCTCTTGTCTTGAGTCGCATTTTGCTTTTGCCGTCTTGTTGCCACATCAAACCTGAGGATTTGGGGCTTTGTCAGGCTAGTTTAATGCAACATTTTTCTCGTTGCAACCACTTATAGTGATACCCTATGTGGCAGATAAATAGACTGAAAGTGAAAGCTGCATGACGTCTGGCAAAGCCGAGAGACAAAAAGCCGATAAGCGAATGAAAGCATAGCCAGGGTAGTAAAAAAGCGCGAGCATCAAAAGAACACGCTCCTTGGAGCTCACAAAGCGCTTTGTCTATACAAGTGAAGGGATTGATTGATTCGTGGGGTTTAACGTCCCAAAACTACCAATTGATTATGAGAGACGCCGTAGTGGAGGGCGCCGGAAATTTCGACCACCCGGGGTTCTTTAACGTGCACCCAAATCTGAGTACACGGGCCCACAACATTTCCGGCTCCATCGGAAATGCAGCCGCCACAGCCGGGATTTGAACCCGCGACCTGCGAGTCAGCAGCCAAGTACCTTAGCCACTAGACCACCGTGGCGGGGCAACAAGTGAAGGGAAGAAATCACGATCCATTTCGAAGAACGATTCTCGAGTTATCGCAGTAATTTCGCTGTGTTTCAATTTCTTCATCAAGATTACTTCCATACAATCCTTGCTTCGACAATCGTGTGCTGGCTGCTTCCGCAAACGAAGAGCCGTTTCGAGCGACGGAGCAGGCGAAGGATTCACTCAAAGAGAACACGGTCATAAAAATTAACGACCTCAGGCTGGCTGTTCAGAACAGTACGGAAGCGCGCCGAAGAAAATCGGCAGCCGGATTCGGGACATTATTTGCTCAGTTTGCATACTTTTTTTAATGGTCTTTCTCACTCTTAACTTTCGCCTTTTCTCTCTCAGTCTTTTTTCTGTTATTATGAGTGCACACTCAGATTGGAACGTATAATAAGCAAGGCGATACATGCGATAGACGAACTAACAAATACAAAATTCTATAGCACTAGTGTGGTTTTGTCAACTTCGTTCCAGTCTGAGTGTGCGCTTTCAACGAAATGCTGATTGTTTGTACTAGACTTTATCTTCTTTCAACTGCTTTCAATTGACTTCATATTACACTACCACACTAAAAGACAACGATCGATAACCAAGCAATGTCCAATCTCAGCCATGGCAGGGAATGGGATACCAAAATTAAAAAATAACCGCGTTTCTGCGTCCTTCGCTGCAAATGTCTTTGAAATAGCATAGTCTACAGCCGGCCTTCTTTCGTGCACATATAGCGTCGCACTTTCAGCGGAGACTAAGAAACACCAGGGTCTTTAGAATTACGTATCTGTGTATGTTCTAGTAAAATAACGCGCCACCGAATACATACGGATTGATGTAGCCCTCACTTATGCGTACTATTTGATTATTTGATCGACAATATTTTTAAGAGTAAACGCAGCCACTGGTTCAAGATGGCTCGACGACGTTTTAAGCAGGTGCTTAAACTTCGGCCGAGTGGCGGTATCATGTAACACACACAAAGACAAACGGACCGAAACTCCTGCGTTCAAATATCCCGGGAAAGAGTATCGTCTTTATATTACTTCGCACAGCGCGGGGTACGAACCGCTGTTTGGAGAGCGAATTTCCCAGCACCATGCGTGCGCGTCGTGCACGTCACGAAATCTCCTGCCCACCGCTCGTGCTACATACGTCTCCTGAGAGTGAACAACACGCCCGAAACGGAGAATAGGACGCTCTCGTAGTATCGCGTTTCCAGGGGCAACCATGCGGACAGGGCGGATATAATGCCTTTACACAACCGAGAGCTTCATTTTTGCTTGTTTTCAATTCATACCGAGTTCTTGTGCAGTGTTGGCACAAAGTAACGGAGCGTTCAAACGAGACGGCTCGCTCGCTCATCGCTCAGCGGAAGCAACAAGATAACGACGATGGTGCTGGCCACGCGTTTCACAGTTTGTTTATTCTTTTTTTTTTAAATGCACGGGAGAGTCGACAAGCCGCAAAGAAACAACCCCGCAATAATCGAGACGTGCGTGAGCGATCCGGAGGTAGAGCACGCAAGAAATAGCGTGCGCAGACCCCCTTTTGAAGAAACCTGCGTGAGGTCTTTGGAACCAGTCCTTTTTAAAAAAAAAGACCTTCCTTTTTCATTCGTTACCTTACCCTACAGCGACAATACACTTAGCGAGAAATTGTGTAGCTTCGTGTCCTGCACTCCGGAACATATAGACAACACGTGGGGCAATGTCCGTGTGCAGGCGGGGTAGGATGGCAGAAATAATGTATATACCCCTCAGTGTGAACAACAGCTACCTAAAATGCTCTTGAAAGAGTGTCAGATCAAGGGTTCTAGGGTGGGCTGCATTGGCGTGAATAATAGGGAAGGAAGGGGGGGGGGGGGTTGTTGTCAGGGGACCCTGACCTTCCTTGTATTCAGGCTGGAAGGATAGGGGACACTCCTTTAGAGTTACTCCCCACACCTTGATATTTAGCTTTAGAACGTCATATATGAAATGAGAATTAAGAATAGGGCATTCAGCTTTTTCTTTTTATAGCTGATTATTTTTAGTGCGTACCTGTCTTTAATACCCCTTGGCTGTGTTAAACTATAAATATCGCGAAATTCGCCAGACCCGTTCAAGAAAGGCAGAATGTAATAGTCCAATTGTTCGAGCTGAGATCTTATTTCAAAACATGATTTAATTCTTATGTAAATGAAAATTCAAACTATATATACAGATATAAAAGAAAATTGCGGCGATAACACTTCAAGCACGTGTACTTTTTTATGTCCACGTTAAAGAACCCGAGGCAGTCGAAATTTCCAGAGACCTTTCCTACAGCGTCGCTCAATCATATCTTAGTTTTGAGTCGTTAAACCCCAGCAATGATTAATATCATTAAAATCAGTGCCACAACAATGGTGCAAGGATGAAGCCGGTGCTTGAAGCTAAGGCGCACTTCGAGAACACATCTATGACGTACCCGAAACGATTTTCGAAAGCTTGACTTTCGCGGGCTGCATACACCGGAGAGCACTCTGTTGCAAAGACGTGCACTTGCTGCGGCCGCCTTGTTTTCATCACCTTATGCAGAGAGGAAATAGTCTCTTGCAAACAGAAAGAAAAATGAGAGAATACGGACCCAGGGTATTCGCAACTTCCGGGTACCGTGGCGCCGCTGTGCGGTGGCGGTCGGAAGCTCTGTTGAGTAGATCGAAGTTTTGGACCTGCTTCAAACAGCAGTTGTTGTTGCTGCTTTTTTCCCCACGTTTGTGGTCGTTTTGCAACGTTGTGAACGGCCTCGATAATACCGGAACCTTTCGAGTTTCTCAAGTTAAAGGGAAAGTAGAAAGAAGAAGAGAGAAATCCGACTGATTTCAGTCGACAAAATCCGACTGATTGCGAGCCTCGATGCTCACTACCTATATACACAGTGAGGAAAAGTAAAACGTCCCGTTCAAATTAGCGCCGCAAAAAAGCCATGAGTGGTTAAGAGGGTTAAAATTAACAGGCAAATACAGCCCGTGATTGTATAAAGCACCCATTTTGTGTACGAATACAGCAACTTCCAAGTTTGCATGCAGTTTTCGCGCTTAGATACGGTCTGCTCGACACAGTCGCTGCCCAAACAGTACCAGAACTAAATTACCAATGCGTTCCGCCTCTAGAATAGAATGAAAGGACCGGTTTCAAAACGTTCATCGCATCATTACACATCTGAGACGTCTGCGAAGTGCCTCCATGACCTTCAGATCTGAAGGAATTTGTGCTCGATCTTACTTAGTGATGGCATTTTTTTTTTTGACATTTCTGCTTCGTACCGTGCTATTTTTTGGTACTTCTCAAACACCGAAACATAAAATAGCAACGAGAACGACCTCTCTTGAACGTGAAAATAGTATATTACCACTGGTTTCGTTCATGCTACTTGCCGAATTTATTCTCTTGATGTTCTGTTTTTTATATTAGTCAAGAACGCACCCTAAAATCATATTGCCGGCAATATGACATGGTGCTTGCGCTTCAGAATTCAAAAGCTACAACTGTTCTTTCGTCAGCTTACTCTGTTTCACGCTTTTAGGTGAGCTGAACAAGCTTTGCGCAGAATACAATGCAAGCAAAACTGTAAGACAAAGCGCGTCTCCAGAAATGTTTCTGACATTACTGAGAAATTTGTACTGAGACTCCCGTTACAATACTTTTCCAACATGACACCAGTCGACGCGCGCGATTACGCACAACGCCTAGCGAAGAGCGTACGTGTGTGTCTTATTTACAATTTCGCGCATATTCATGTACCCAGTGCTACCCGGCATTTGTGCACGTAATATATTATGTTAGCGCTGCCCTACTTTCCCAAAACATAAATCACAGGGCCACCGAAGCGCAAAAAATTACAGTCTTCGCCAAAAGTGTATACTTTCCAGTACTGTCGCTTTTCGGGGCGATCATCTCAACGACAGCCATGTTGGATGTAGAGTCGCGCCACCTTGTGGTCGTGAAAGTTGCGAATAGGTTGTGTACATGACGGCTTCTCCTGAAATAAAACTCGATAATACTCCTAAAATGCCATATAGCCTGTTACAAGCTTGCCTAAGACGACTCCATGGCAAACGCCATCTTCGTCTTTGTCAATAGTACTAGTCCCCCAACTCCCCACCCTAGTACTGCTGAAGCTTTAACACATAAAGAGGTTCTGCATGGCCTCCGGGATCCTAAGCATTGCAAGCTTTCTGTCCCTCACTTGGTTTAGCAGCGCCTCCGAGATCAGCACACTTTTGACGAAACGACTTCGTGTGATCACGTCATCATGTGCTATCCCGAGTTGTGACACCATGATGCCGTCATACATTGGCCGATCTGTGGCGTCATCTGATAAAAAAAGGTTTTGCTATTGACGCCTATGGTCAAATTTCGCGTCTGATCGAGCATCTGAGGTTTACGTTTTCATGTTGAAGTATGCTTTGGGGCGACAACATTTCCTATGTTGCTGTGTTCTTACATCGCATATCGATGCCAATGTTTCTAGTCTCTATGCCAGAGTGTTGCTGTTACCTCATCAGGCCTTTGCCTCAGACTCGGCAAGCACTCCGAGGAGCTAAATCAGTCCCCACGATGACGACATTCCTGCACGGGACGTTTCCTCTCCCCCTCTCCTGCCTCTTCGTTGAACGATCCCATCGCGGGGTGCGGACGCGATCGTCCATGGTGTGTTTCTTGACGTCCCTCGACAGAACCGGGTCGAAACCGTCGCTTCCCCGCAAGAACCCGCTGGCTGCCGAAACGGAGATACGGGGGAGTTAGACTAGGGGGGCGCAACTTGCGGGGATGAAATGAAGGGGCGCGGGGTAGGGGAGGCATCGTCTGGTGGTACGCTGGGGCGCAGTGTCGGGGCCGTGGCAGGCAGACGACGTGGCACAAGTGAGCACACGACGAAGAGCGGGAGATAGTCTGCAAAAAGAACAGCATCCGACGACGTCGCGGAGAGCGGATGATGTGGAAGAGGAAAGCACGGGGGCAGCAGGAGTAGAAGCAGACGACGAAGAGGAGCACAGGAAGAGCACAAGAGAAGCAGACAAGCACGTGCACAGCAGGGTCGGTTATAGGTCGTTTGCGGAGCGTTCGGAAACGGGACAGAGGGGGGCGGGAATATGGGGGAGGGTCTGAACAGAGCCTTTGACCCCGAGACACTGAACACGAGCGACACGGCTCGAACCCTGGAAGGATGGGAGCAACATTTGAGAGTGAACCAAAGAGGCCAACCAAAAGAGGCGTGGGGGCACGTGGATGCGTATAGGAGAACGAGGGGTGCAAGGGGGGAGACTGTAGCGGGGGTGCAGAGCAGTCGTCTCCAGTTTCCTGTGAGAAAATGCACTCAGTCATTCCTTACGAGGGTAGGGGGACAGGGATGATAAAGGAGGCGGGGAGGGGGAGCTAGAATAGAGACCGGGGTGTAGAAAATGGAGGCGGAAGAGGAGGGGGGGTGGGGGAGGCTTTCTCAGTTTCAAATGCTGCCATTCACGCAAGGGGACGGCTCAAAAGCAAAACGAGGTGAACGAAAACGCTAAAGCGAGCAATGTCCACGTTACACAGTGACGCGCAAGCCGAAAATGGTGCTTAGGTTCCACTTGTGAATCGAGTCCTCGGTTACGTTCGAGTTTGTTGAAAATGTTCGCGCGGAAAGAACGCAATGAAACGTCCCCGTGCGCTGCCAAAAACCACGAGAGGCCACAATGTCGGTACTTTCACTAGCCAGAAAAAACTTCCTGCAAGCACCAATGCGCCTGCCTTTCACGGGTTCAGAATCCCAGTTGCTCTGAAAGCAACTTCCCGAAACGAATTCCCTACTGTAGAGCGTGACTAAACAAGAGATCTGACAACGAACAAACAAACAAAAACTCTAACATCGTCGAGCGCTGTTTCAACGACCTCTTGCTATGTGAAATGAAAACATCTACACGATGAAGCAGCTTTATTTCTCAAGGGTTAACAACACATTGCTCACAAATGAAACTTGGTCTATATCTCTAACTCTACCTTATAAGAGCTCGTATGCGGATCTTCGCGGGAGCAAACAGCACTGAAAAGAGAGAGAGGAAAAAAAAAAAGGATCACACCAATGTGCTTCTCTATGAATCTAGGTATAAGCACAGCGTGCTATCGCATAGAGCGGTGGTTTGGAGCGAATGAAGATGAATTAACGCCAGTCTACATGCGAACAAAGTGGCCGATTTCTACTGCACTCAGCGGGAGGTTCTATGGCATCGCTGCAACCACTCACATCATCGCGTACAGTATTTCACAACCACATTATTTGAAGGAAAAAAGGCATTACGTGCCGTTGAAGGCTACAGCCTAGAAGGGATAGCAAGTAGACAAGGCGGCGAATAAGAGTATGCCTGCGGAAGCTCGGAGCGGGCACTCGGCGATCAGTCAAAATAGACGGAAAAGCATCAGCAACCATGCAAGTAGCGACCAGAAAGAAACAAACTTCCTCAGCAGCAAGGCATCCTGGTGTTCCGCAGAAGCCACCACAAAACTGCGGTTCAGGAAAAAAAAACAAGTAAACCCAAAATGGAACAGCCAAGAGACCAAGCGAGAGGGACTCGGCTAGCAAGAAGAGGCCCATCGCTGCTGAAGACGGATTCACCCGCAGTCGCAGTCTCGCGGCTCCTAGAACGGGACACTGTCCTCTGGAAGCACACAAAAGGCTCTCCTTGCGTCCCTCCACCTCCAACCCCCCACCCCTACCCCCTTGCAACTCTGCCTCGCCCTCCCAATGTTTGAAAGTTCGCGCTGGCCGTCGCTAGGTTTCAGTTTGGCCTCGAATACCAACCCGGGGTAACCCGGGGATGAGCACGGGGGGAGGTCTTTCTTCTCTTCAGCGTTTGCTCCTTGGCTTCCTCGCAGGCAACGTCTTCCTGCGAGGAGATGCACGGAGGGAACGCACAGCAAAGGGGGTGAAGTTAGGGGGGAGGGGTGTAGTCAAAAAGTTGCACGAGAAAGAACAGGACCGAGGAGAGATAAAGACGGACGACGTGTTGTCTCCCCCTGCCAGCATGGATGCCTCGTCTTCTTCTCGTCTGCTTCTTTTCTTTCGCCTGCGGTGGATGGTTTTTTTCGAGCAGACGACAACCACGTGCAGACAAAACGAAAGCAAAAAAAAAACAGGAAGAAGCCTTGTCAGAAGAAGAGGAACAAGGGCTACGCTGCGCAGGAAGTAACTAAAACGGTGGCATCTCTTTCTTCCTTATTTCCTTTCGCGGTGGTTAAACGAAACTTACTAGTGGAAAAGAATATTTAGTGCGAGAAAACCACAGAAGAAGCCAAGTTGTTTTTTTTTTCGCGAGAACTCGACAGGGAGAGCGAGAGAAAAGAAATAGCGGACGGAAACAGCGACACGACGGGAGACGTCGTCTGCAAGGAGTGGTGCTGGTAGTGGTGACGAGTGCAGCCTTCGTCACCGTACTAAAAAGAACACAGAGAAAAAGTTGAACGAGGCAACTTGAAAAAAAAAATACTGTGAAGAAAGGAAGGCGAGCTCCTTTGAGCACCGAGTTCACAGCGGTATTTCTTTTTTCCTTTTCACCCACAGCACGTGCGGGGTTTGAACAGTTTCTGATGTTCCCATTAGCGCGGGAAGCTTCCTCGGCTGGTCTCTGTGGTTCCCACTGTCCGCTGTCCACAGAGGTCCCTTCACGCGCGCGCATGTGCCCTTTCCGCATCGGAAAGAGAGCGTTTTCTAATTATTGTTACTGCATGCACAGGCTGGAACCAATTTAGCCTGCATTGTTGACCGTTCTCACCAAAAGCTACGAAAAGCAGGCTTCTGAGCTGTCGGACAGAGCAGACGTATACAGCGGAACGAACGTGTTAACCGATAGTTTGATGAACTTTCCAGTGCTTAAGTGAAATACAAAAAGCAACAAGCAAACATAAGTACAAGATGGTAGTAAGAACGCGAGGTATAGGGAAATGACCCGACGTACAAAAACGGGGAAGTACCAAAAACGCTAAGCAGAGCTAGCTGCAATATCGAACTTGGCATTCCAACTAGTCCGTCCAAACCACTTCAAGCAAAAAAAAAAAAAAAAACCGGTCCTGCAAGTGATTTGTCCACATATTGTCCACGCGTGTACCACCCGACAGCCGTTACTCAACGAGAGCGATACTCCCACAAACCATGCCATCCGACATGAGTCATCACAGATTTCATTAAACATACAGCCATACAACGAAAGCATTGGGCAATTCTAGTACAACGTGCTATGCGCGAAACAACAACAACAAAAAACGTGTTTTTTTTCCGGCTCACTATTCGGCATTTGGACTGGTCGCATCTATATGGTTAGTCGTCAATATACCAACAGTCAAGCATTTACAAGCGCCGCCGACACGAACTCCCAAGTTTCAACGAACACCTTTCGGTCACGCCACACATTCACTTTGCGCACGGTGTTGCGGAATCCCAGCGCTGTTCACCAGTTGTTGCAGACCTGGGTCTACCCGGCCTCTTGCGGTAGCGTGGTGTAACTTCGGGTGGAGGAAAAGAACGCTGACAAGATGGGGATACGAAAAACAAACAGGCTTATGGTACTATTTACACTTATTCACAACACAGAGAGGTTAGGAGTTTCACAAACCACAAGCATGATGATTGAACCGTTACATGGTTCAGAGCCACGTCCAGCATTTGGCAGCGTCGTTATAAACCCTGTCGGGCTTCTCCTCTTTGATTGGAACGCCAATCACACACACAAGTCACCACCCACAGGGCAACAGTCAGTAACACACGGTCCGCCCAATAGTTATTGCACCTCTTGACGCAATGCTCTGAGGAGAAGGGAAATGGAGTGCCTCCCCGGAACAGTTCGGCGGTTGGGTTGCTTCTTCAGCCTTTCCCAGAAAGGGGAGCCAAGGAGTGGATACTTCAATCGCGTAGACACGACCTGTGTGGTCGGTCTGCTTCGTCGTCTTGCCAAACAAGCCGGCCTGGAGGAATTGCTTGTAGAGACATTGGCTCACAGACCATCTCCTAATCCTTTCATCGCTCCCTGCCGCTGGACGCTGGTTCCGAGGGAACCGGGGTTCCAGGAGTGGGAGCGCGGCCCGGCTACGTTTCTCAGCGACAGCATGGCACCTACTGACGAGGGTCATAACAACGGACAAAACGGGCTACATATTTAACTGGCTCTTCGCAAGGAACAGTGAAATAAGCAAGATAGCGGATTGTCTTTCGTCTCAAGTGCGCCGTGACCTTCACTCACAATGATCGACGTCGTCGGGGAGAATCCGGTCATGCCAACATTTTCACAAATCTCAGAACAGTTCTTAGCCTCCAGACGGTCCCTTCGAAACTATGGATAGGTTCTGACCGCAAATACGGAACTAAACACTACAAACACATACGAGACCCCTGCATATAAACGGTCCCACCACGGCAGCGTCTGTACACCAGTCAGCGTTCCCAGACATTTGCATTCAAACTACGCTGAAGTTCAGGATGCAGGAAAAGGGTGAGATTATACGCAAAGCAAGCAAGCAAGCAAGCAAGCAAGCAAGAAAGAAAGAAAGAAAGAAAGAAAGAAAGAAAGAGCATAGAATACGCGAAAGGGAACGCGAGCTTATGCAGAGAGACGACCGCTAATGCCACCACAAAACGTCGACGACGCGCCGAACGGCGCGCACCCACAAGACCGCTTGCGAGGCAAGTGGTGGGTGTGCGGAGAGGAGCAGTTCGCACAAGGGGAAACGTACGCGACGGTCCGACGTCATGGAGGGATCGCACGAGCGATCCGTCAACATTATACGAAGCCTGCCTTCCTGCCTGTCGCAACCCCCCCCCCCCCTAAACACGACAGATACGCATCTTCGACCAACGTAAAAAAAAAAGAAACGCACGCGCGTCGTGATTGTGCGAACGCTGCGCACGCACCCTCGACGACGTCCTCCGCTAATCCCTACACTTTCGCAGGAAAACGGGCCGAAACTGGAGTAGGGTGGGACGATTTATACGCGACGACTACTCCGGAGTTGAGCGAAGGGAGGAAGAAAAAAGCCAAAAAATATGCGAGGACGGGGGTGGGGGTGGGGACAGAAAAGTTGTGCCTGGTGTCCTGCCCCCCCCCCCCCCTTTTCAGCTTGTGGACTCGACCACAGAGACTCTCCTTCTCGGTCCTCCAAGTCGTGTACAGTCAAAGCTGCGCCCTAGCCCCAGGCGCGCTCTTCCACCCCCTTAATCCGTCGTCTAATCCGGCGCAATCCACGCTTAATTCGCGGCTGGTGAGAAAGTGGGAGCTCGCATGGTGGTCCGACCGACTGCGCACGCCCGCACGCGCTGAGTGAAGGCAACGTCAGAAACACCTCCTCCCGCGGCCATAATTGTTTGTTTTGTTTGTTTTACTTCATCACAACGTCGGGTTCTTATTCATCACCGACAACTACTGCCAGGATTTTGAAATCTGCACTCGCCCGGCGAATCTTTTTCTGTTCTCTCACGTTCCCAATAAACAAAAAAAACGCCTCGTTTTCGCTAATCTCACGCTACAAACAAGGGTAGTAAGCCCATTCAGCTATTGTGAAGGACCCTGAAGAAGGACCCTTAGGTCTGGATGAACAAGGGGTAAAAGGCGGAAGGGGTGATTGGGACAGCTCGACAGCAAGTGTCGTGAATGGAAGGCACGCTTTAGGGACACGTTACGGCGATCTGTGAGAAAAAAGGATTACACATTTGGCGATGCTAACTAGAGGTGCACGATAGAAGAAGCATCACAGCGAGTGATTTTAGATTTCATATTGAGCATCGCGGCAAGAACTGCATCGAGAAAGCTCTTTCGCCTGTACCGACTGCAAAAAACTTCGTGCCCAGCCACACGGCAACGGCGACCCGACCAATCGAGAGACGAAAAATGTTTCTACAATCAATTCATTTATGACATCTGGGAGCGTTATTATAGCAATGCTGCTTATCATGGCTCAGTCTGCAATTCACTGAAATTCTTACACCTCCAGAAACGTTGTGCCTAAGAGAAAGAACTTCATTCGGCTTCTGAGGAGCGCTACTTTTTTTTTTTTAGTCAAGAAATAAAGAATCAAGCCAACAATCGCAAAGCGAAGCTGTCGTGTCTTTCAAGTCTGTACCTTCAAGAATGTCCTTTCGTTTGGCGTAATTACGTTTAGGTAATTCTGGTTCAACCGTTTCACGTAAGCTTCATCACATGAGCCCCTTTCAGTACACTCTTTGAATGGCCCGCTTTAATTAAGCTTTATCCCGTAAGCCCCTTTTTAATCCATTGTCTGAACCACCCACATGACGTGATCTTCATCCCATGACCCCATTTACCTCGCATCAGACCACGGCCTCTCCTCATTGGTCACGTGAACTTTAGACGACAGCTACTACTATGACGACAACGACGACAGCACAAGGTCAACTAAGGCAACGTCACTGTAAAATACCCCAGCGGGCTAGTTTGTCCAAAATATTAGGCATTTCCTGCTACGCCTGGAAATCTAATTTTGATTACGGGACATTAATACGTGTAGGAAACAACCGTCATCTATTTCATGCCAGTTTTAACTATAACTCGTCAACCTTACTCAAGTAGGAACGCCTAGACTTCCACCGCCATTACTGTGTACTCTCGTCCCAGCATTACTTCAATAAACATCATCGGAAACGGGCACGCACAAGACCCGAAGCACGGAACGTCTACAATATGCTCGATACACTCAAGTCCCGACAGTCAAAGAGACCAACACTCGCGACAAGCCACGGAACACTCACCCTCGCTAGGAACACAATCCCGGCACGTTCGAACGGGAGGCCGGAAAACAGGGAATAAGGAAACGGGGAAGGAAGTCGTAACGGAGGGAGGGGTTCACGAACACTCGGCCGATCCGGGGATCGCGTAATCCTGTTTACACGCCGATTGGGCAATCACCCCGCTGGAAATGTCAATGGGCATTCGAAACGTCGAGGGGGGGGGGGGGGAAATCGAGAAAAGAGGCAGCGCGTGCCTCCCGTTGCGTCTGGGTGCAGACGGTTCCCGAGTACGTATGTGTGCGTGCTCGTGGCCCGATATGCGTAACTTAGAAGTGCGGCAGCTTGGGCTAGTTGGTATGGCATGATGATAGTTATAGCACGAAAACAAAACGACAACACTGAGACAAGAGAGACACGAAAGTATTTCGTGTCCTTCTTGTCTCTGTGGCGTCGTTTTGTTCTTGCGCTATAACTATCGACATGCCGATATGCGTGTTCCGGCGTGTGCCGCGCGTAGACATCGCGCATATCTACCCAGCTCCGTTCGTAGCGAACAAGACACGATTCTTGCATGCAGTAGAGCCCCGACGTGGTGGTCCAGTGGCTAAAGAATTAACTCCTTTGGTCACTTGCACAGACATTCTACAGCACTACAGACTAGGCCATCTCCGCTATCCTCCAGCTTGTAAAGACCTCTCTCGACGTGATGCCGTCCTGTGGCGCAAGCTTCAGACAGGTGTCCCTCCCGACCCCTGGTTTAATAGCACGGTATGCCCACAACTTCGTGACACCACACTGTAAATACTGCTCACAATCGGCCACCCTGATACACATGGCATGGACGTGCCCACAGTACGCTGACGCTTCTCTCAGAGAAGATACGTGGAAGTCCCTGCTGGATATCACTGACTCGGCACAGCAACGCCGGGTAATCTCACGCGCATTGGAGGCCGCGGTGTCCCAAGGGATCCCCGCTGACCTCCTCTAAGCAGCGTAACCGACCTCTCGGACGGTCCCCTCTTTTGGGAGTATTTAAGTTTTGATCATCATCATCATCATCGGCGGCTGACCCGCAGGTCGCGGGATCGAATCCCGGCTGCGGCGGCTGCGTTTCCGATGGAGGCGGAAATGTTGTAGGCCCGTGTGCTCAGATTTGCGTGCACGTTAAAGAACACCCAGGTGGTGGAAATTTACGGAGCCCTCCACTACGGCGTCTCTCATAATCATATCGTGGTTTTGGGACGTTAAACCCCCCATATCAAGCAATAAATCTTCCCTGCAGAAGAGTGTACCCTTCTACTACACTACCTGCAGACACGGACAGCTGCTCAGCGGCGGGACGTAAAAGCCATCTTCAAGACTGTTTTTATTGCCTGTTCTTTAGAGGCCTGTTCTATGTGGGCATTCGCGCAACAAAATATTCATGACACAGGCAAAGCGTACCCCTGTTAGCGTCACCACATCATGTAAAGTTGGTTTGAGTACGGATATACGCGGCAGAGGACCAATCATATGTGGGAGTCAGTTCATCTATCTATCTATCTATCTATCTATCTATCTATCTATCTATCTATCTATCTATCTATCTATCTATCTATCTATCTATCTATCTATCTATCTATCTATCTATCTATCTATCTATCTATCTATCTATCTATCTATAAGCAATAACAAGTACAGGCGCACTTACAAAAGCACAAAAAAGACATTCGGCATTTTTATCAGGGACCGATCATTGTCAACTGTGGAGTTATATCAGGTACGGTCGTTGAATTGACACTCGTTCGCTCAAGAGATGTGACCATGGGCTTCCATTATAAAAGCAAGAAAACGACCACTGCACCAAAAGAAAAAAAAAGGAGAAATGTGCCCTTAGAGCAAGATGTGAGGAAAATATGCGTGTGTGTGTGTGTGTGTGTGTGTGTGTGTGTGTGTGTGTGTGTGTGTGTGTGTGTGCGTGTGTATGTGTGTGTGTGCGTGTGCGTGTGTGTGTGTGCGTGTGTGTGTGCCCAGACACACACACGCACGCAAACACACAAAAGCAGAAGATGCATGTTTACCACAGGTCGACGTTACACAACGTAATGCAAAGCAGAGAATAACCTTAGTGTTTGCCCTAAGATGTACTGTTTGCGTATATATAAACGTGAGAGACAGAGCGCGTGTTTCACTATACACGCGTCAGCGCCCGAATACGTAAGCAGGTGCCACACGCTACGCCGCCGCACCTTCCGTGCGGCAAGTCCAGCGTCGCATACGAATACAGCGGACAATGCATGGGAATCGATCCTCAGGGCTGGGACGGCTTGTCATGCTAGGAAATTTTGTGTTTACAAAAAGAGGGTAACTATTTAGAGTGCTATAGGTACTCTACTATGAGAGAGCATGAAGCCGTCCCGTAGGCCTCACACCTGATGAGGCACTGTTCACAAAAATCACGCTGTGAACAGTGCTGTCAAAAAGTTGACGCATGTTACATCATTCCGTCCTACTTGCAGACGGCTCACTTACGCAGCTTCCATTTACTGTCTGCGCCGCCTCATTGATGAGCCTTACACTATATCGTTAGAGTCGGTAGCCAGCACAGTTGTTTTCTCAAACACTGGCTTGCAAATTTTACGTTGGTTTGTGAGGTGCCAAATTCCAAAGCCGCTAAGAATATGAGAAAGACAACTTTACAAGGTTTGGCGATCTATAACGCCGTGATTACCTAACAGATCACAGATGACGTCATCATGATGTCACCTATGATCACGCGACACCGACTGCCTACCGACTGCCAAACCTCACGTTGCACGAAGCGTCTAAATGTTTCGCCATAGAACTCGCAAGATCCCTTAAGCGTTGACCAAATACGACTCGAAGTCGACAACCATGCTTTTTGTTTTCTCAATTGATGTACGAGGGAGCAGAGAACATGAGTCCTGGCTTCGCGTGCCATTGCTGCAAAGCGCTGTCTTCATTTACTTCTTTTGAAGCCTTTCGTTCTACGCTTTTGTTCGCCGCCCAAAAGGAGCGCACTACAACGGTGTCGTGTGGTGTTACGTCACGTGAAGTCACACCAGAATATATGACATCACGAAGACGTCCCGAGTTTTTGCGATCTGTGGCACCATAAGGTGGCGTCACCATGAGATGTTTTTTAACACGAAAGTATTGCATGCACGCTGGGGTCTACCAAGGCCTTAGTGACGTATTTCCGTCACGGATATGCCGTTGCAAGATTAACGCTATACCATACGAGAAAGAAGAAGCGTCAAGAAAAAGTAGTGAAAAGCGGGATTCACTATAAGCTTGGTCCACCTTTACACGTTAAAATCTTCAGCTACCACAACGGTTAAATCATGATTATGGGTGGTAGTCGTCGCGATGGAGATGTGTCACTAGGCGTCAGCGTTGGTGCGTTCATGTAAGATGGTGCTAGAGCTGTCAGAAGCCCACAGACATTGCAGAAGCTCTCATATATCATTACACAATTAACACTACTTCTATACAGACACGTTTCAATTTCGTGTCATGCCGTTTCCTGTGACGTAGAACAGCCATGATTTTTTTTTTTTTGCACCACCCGTACTTGACATCTCAGGACGGTCGCCGCCGAGAGCCACGTTTCCCGCTCGACGAGACATCTGATGTTTTCCTCTTAAGAAAGCCACCTATAAGACGCAAAGTGACCGTCTTAAGAACTCGTGAAAAGGGAGCAGTCTTGCCACTCATTAGGCGTCTAGCCCCAGCTCAGAGGAGAAGCGTGCTCTGTCGACTCACTCTCGCGGTCAAACTAAGAATGAAAGACCAATTTGTGCCTCACTGCCACGTCTTTGCTCTGGCGTAACTCGCTCGTTCGTTGGAACAATGAAACAGCTGCGGTAAAATGTCAGTGGATCTGTAAGCGACGCACGTGCCGTGCACGTCGCCATGGCCTCCTCGACTCGCTCGATCTCGTCACTAAAGACCCGAGACTGCGACTCGTCACGGAAGGCTTACGCTCTCGAACCGCAAAATAATTAGACGAACGAATTCAGCGTTTATAGTTGTCGGACGGACTCCGCTCCTTTGCGTTCGCGAGGGAAGCAACAGTTGAAGCAAGTAAAGACGAACAACTGTCCTCTGTGTGGTCATCTCAAAATCTAAAATCTCGAAATCTCTAAAATACACACACTTTTGTTTGTCTTCCTTTCTGTCGATCTCTCTCTCTCTCTGTCGTTTTTCTTGCATTTTTTTTTATTTTCACGCAAATTATTTGATAAACGTACACGTAATGCTCACAAAAAAAGTTCACTACGCTTTCTTGGTCAATGCCCGAGTGTGGGTATGTGCCGCATTTTTAAAGAAACAAAACAAAAAATTATCTAACTGTTGGTTCCACTAACCATTCATGCACAAGCATTTCTGATCACTTCATGTTTACAGTGACACAAGTTCTTGAGTGTATATAGTTGCGCTTCAATATGCATTCCGACATCCCTCACAAGGAGGGAAATGCATGACTATCTTTTGCAACCATTCAGACATAAGCGTGCGTAGGGGGAGGGGTTTCATCCCCAGCAAAAGCAAGCCAACTGTCTACGCATCCCCCCTATCATCCTTGCCCTCACTGGTCGTGTATAAAAACAAGGCCTTAGAATTTGACGCAGAAAAAAAAAGTGAAGCGATCACATGTTTCCCTCCCCCTCTCCCTGGATGACTACGAGCAGTGTGGAGGGGGAGCCAGGGCGTATCCAGGGAATAACATGCAGAGCCCCCCCCCCCCTCCCTAATTTGTTTCGCCATGACATAGAGAGCGAAAAATGACCATTTCAATGGGGTGGCTCATCCGAGAATAAAAATAAAATTTCTGGCGCCTCCGTACACACACCTACGCTTGGGAGAGCACATGTGTGCGAAACAGGTATGCAGTTATTCGATGAAGTCACGGCGCCGAAAACATAGGGACCAAGGAAAAAGGCCGCACATGCAATGTCGGGGCTACTGCTCGATCGAATGCGCCGAACGAACAGGCCGTGAATAATGCAATCCTACAGCTGTACCGATGTTCTCTCTTCCTTATTTACTTCCCCGTGCCTTTTTAACGTAAACTGTTGCAGGCTGTACGATGTGCAGTGAGCTTCCTCACATTTCGTTTAGCCTCCCCCCCCCCCTTCCCCTGCCTCTCTGTATCTATGTACATCTCTGTTGGTATATGCCTATACAATATGAAACGATTTTTTTTTCTTCTTCTTCTTCAGAAGCCCCTGAGAGAGACCCTCAGAAGATGCGACGGCGACTCTGCAAGACACACATAAGGAAGGCCTCTTTGTCAGCACAGCGTAATATACTCCACCCCCCTCTCCTTTCCTTCTCTGTGACCCCCCCCCCCCCAGTCTTTTAATAGACTTACGCAAGATGTGCCGAGTGGGACCTCATTCAGACGTAATTGCCCCTCCGGCTCCCCGTCCAGTTATCCTCGTGCGCACGACCGAAGACGAGCATGTGTACGGTCTCCGTGGCGCCACCGTCACAGGCTCGTCACTGTCAGCCCCGAGTAGAGGCCCACGACGCGTTCGCCGTTGCTTCTTGTCGTGCGCCAAGGAGCGAAGAAGACGGAGTGGACACGTGGCGCTTAATGAGATAGAGGAGAGAAGGGAAGACTATAGAAAGATAGATAGACTTAATGAAGCTTAACAGAACCTAAAATTGGGCTCGCATGTACGCTTTTTGTGATAGCTTCCAAGCATGCGTTTTCTGAGATTGAAAAAGTGCCGCGATATCCACGAAGTGAATGATGATGAGTGGGCGAAGCTCCAGAGGTAAACCTGGTAAACCATGAATCCTCTGTACATTTCGCCCACTCGATTTTATTACAACGCTCCCTCTAGCGTACGTCGCCGCACTAAATCGAACGATTGTCTTCCACCAATGACACGCGCCATATGTCACATCATTCCTATATTATAACATCTCGCGTCTTTCATCATCAACTACAAGTACCGCCGTCTAGTCTATAACATCTTGCATCTTATCATCGTCAGCAACAAGTGACCACTCCAAGAACTAAACGAGAGGTGACGACATACAGGGGACGGCACCGCCACCTAGTGAACGCTGCAAGAACTAAACGAGAGGTGGCTACATACAAGGGACGCACAGCCCACGCGTTAAGGAGCTTCGCCCCTAAAACATGTTGAAGTTTAGCACCGGTCCTGTGCAGATTTTTTTAGTCTACGTTTCAAGCGTCTGCGTTGATCACGGAGAGCAGGAAGTCGAGATGGTTTTCAAATAGGTTATGCAGACTAAAGGGAGTCGCGACGCCCTATGGGAACAAAAGTCATACCGCGGTCCTTTACACGTTTGCCTAAGACATCTCCAGCACTATCGAATGCTACCTATTTAGCTTATATTCTAAGTCGATTGTGCTTATACTCTCACCTTCCCCTCCCGGAAGACTGTCCCCGCCCAACGTGTATTTCAGAGCCCCATCGGACGCAACGGGAGATTTCCGCACAACACATTGTTTTGCAGCGTTCGTGGAATCGGCCCACCTTGACGTCATGACGGCGTCACACATTTTGCCAGCCTGTGACATTATGACGCTGTCATGGGGTAACGTCATTGCAGGATGAATACATTTTGCGTCACTCGAACAATAACGTTGAGGTGGACGGTCACTTGCTGCGTCTAATAGTGTGCTTTGGCCTTAGAAAACTGCAAATACATAAACGGCCAGTCGCTGCTGTGAGTATATGTACAGTCATGGACAGTACGAAGTAGAACGCTGGAATTACCTTCAAAGGCCATAGACGCCAAGCGCTAGGACAAACCACCAAACTGTTCATAACACCGAACGTTTAAGCGGAAACGTGCGTCTTTTCAGACCACTCCGCGTATCACGAGTTAACGTAGTCTCAGCAGAAATTAGATTTTCTCTTTCATGTTATTTGTGACTGTTCGTACTCGTTAAGCCGTACTTAACCACCATAACTGGCAGCAGCAAGTGCAGGACCGGGTTAATTGGCGGAACATGGGAGAGGCCTTTGTCCTGCAGTGGACTTAGTCAAGCTGATGATGATGATGATGATGATGATGATGATGAACCACCATAACTCAACGCCGGTGCCATAAGGTTCAACGTTGGTGGCATCCGAGTGAATACGGTAAGCCAGGTCAGCGCAGGGCATAGTTTGCGATCTCCGGAAGATTTCCTCGAGACATCTTTAAACAATCGCAACAAGGTGTAACTTTATCGTGATTGGCACTATTGGTAAAACCACAGTACAGTCTAAGGCACAACCTGTGCACTGTGACCTACTCTTACCTCGGATTCCTTTGGTTACCATTTTTTGTGCTTTAAAACAATGAGTCAATACCACTTCTCAGCACAGTCTTATTGAAGGTTTAACCCAACAGCATGCAAGCAGTCAAAAGGCCAGCGCTTACTGCGTAATCGGAAGCGACTATAGCCAGGCCGGAGGAAGAAAGGGAAGGGGGGGCAGGATCACGGTGGCCGCGGTAAACTTAACTGCCAGGCGAGCAGCCGTCGCTTTTTGATGAGCGGAAGCAATCAAAGGAGCGTGGCGAAAACGAAAGGAGGAAACTGACTTTAATTGTCGTACGCTGCTGCGGGCAGCAAGCGCCCGAAAGCACCCGCCGTTTCGCCGGGCGGTAATGATATACGACCGCACGCATGCCGAGCCAGGACGGCCGACACAAACTAACGAACGCGAATGAAAAAGCTCGCGCGCGCGTCTCGTGCCACTACTGTTAAAAAATATGCAGAGGTGAAATTACGGCCATAATACGTCTCTATCGGGACGGCTACGAGACGACTTTAGCGATTTGCATGCAAGCCAGGACAAGCATTAACATACGCTATAGCGAACCACAATGAAAGAACTCCCAAGCATTTCCCCGAGGGTGGACATGGTTAAGTGCGAATACAGGGGATGATGCTATGGGGGGTATTTATTAATTTGCACTATTATATTTATTAATCACACTATGGTGCCTTTATGGTGTAATGGTTCCTGGGAATTTGATCACACGGGGGAGTTTACGTTAACTCACTGGCGAATGCCAACGATTTTAACTTTACTCCCCCTCATGGCCCGCTCTCGACGGGAGACTGAGAGAGAAGGCGGGCGCGCGAGAGAGAGGGGTGCGCGCGCAGCTGCAGCGAGCGAGGAGAGCGGAGGAGCGAGCGAAGGGGGAGGGGGTATAAGGCGCGTTACTGACACCGATATCAGCGTCGCGTCCGTGGCTTATTCGGTAGAGCGTCGCGCTGCGGCCCGCCAAGTCCTCTTTCTTTTAAAGATAGAGAGAAGACTGCGGACGCCGCCGACGGCGGTGGATGGTTTGGGGTCGCTTATAAAGTGTATTCACACTAAAAAAAGCTCGCGCACTCACCTCGTTACACCCCTATAGAAAGATTAAGAGAAAAAAAAATAAACGGTTATATGACATGTACATCAAGACCTCTAAAAAAAGACTATTGTGGTTTGCATCATGCTTGCTAGCCAAGGTCAAGATACATACACACACTGAAGCGAGCGCGATAGGAAAAGTTTCCGCAAGTTTTTCGCGAAACCTGCCACAAATTGCGCAGATGAATAAAAACGCATTGCCTATAAGAAGATTATGTAAAAACAGCTACAGGAAGTCTACAAATGGGCGATTCTGGCTTGCGTACAAACCGAGATATACCACACTGCAGAGTAGCCGAATGAATGAGCCAGCTAACGCCCGTTTTCCGTGATTCCTGCCACCAAGCGGAATAAAAGGATCAAGATAACTATGGCTACGGGAAGACCACTCAAAGACGTCCACAGGACGTCTAGAAGTGGGCTAAGTCTACAAATGGGCGATTCTGGCTTGCGTACAAACCAAGATATAACACACTACAGAGTACCCGAATTAACCAGCTAACGCACGTTTTCCGTGATTTCTGCCGCCAAATAGAATAAAAGGATAAAGATAATTATGGCTTTAGGAAGACCACCCAAAGACGTCCACAGGAAGTCTAGAAGTGGTCTAATTACGATTTACGCACCTTGACGGTTGAGAAGCGAGGTAACCGAGCGGCGGACCGTTTTCCCACCTCCTTCTATTTCACTTAGGCGTGCATCGAAACTAAAGCTAAAACACAGAGACAGAATTGAAAATTTTGTTGAAGCGCACTAAAACAGACGGACAGAAGAGGCTGACAAGGACAGAGCTTGCAAGCGCTGTCCTTGTCAACCTCTTCTGTCCGTCCGTTTTTTTTTTTTTTAGTGCGCTTCAACAAAATTTTCAACTATGAACGTAACCCAACTGGCCCAACTTGCCATCTTGCTGCGATAGAGACAGAATCCACATTTAATAAACGACCAAGTCGCAAACGCACGAGGCATCTCAAGCGCGCTTTTAGACGCGCGCGCTGGTCGTCTCTTTACAGGCGCGCCCAGTTCGTGATACCCATAAAACTTTCCGCGTTCAAGCAGCGAGAAGTTATATTGCTTTGCGCGCACGCGTTAGTCTCGGCCACGCTAAAAGCTGCTCTCCGTTTGTACGAGGCGCCTTTCTCGTGAGCTATTATAATAGCGTAATAATAAAAGGCCGTAAATATTAAGCATTTTTTGTAGCAAGCACACCGTTGCATGCCGGACACTTCGAGGCACAATCCTCAGCGCGGGCTCGTTAGGAGATTCATATACACATATTGGTGCCCGCGCGTTATATGAATCCGCCATCGGTGACGTTTTTATGCGCTCGTGTGAGAGATTTATATCCGCCTTTCAATGGTACAAAACTGATCGCCGCGAGCGTCCCCGCTTTCACTCGCTTATTGCTCGCCTCTTCACTTCTTCACCGTCAGTCGACTGAAGACAAAACATATTGACTCCATAATCTACACGCAACGCCTAAAGGACGCTGCTACCGGGCTTTAAAGAGGCCGATGTTCACGAGGTTTTTACGTTGAAGAGATTGATTGATTGATTGATTGATTGATTGATTGATATGTGGGGTTGAACGTCCCAAAACCACCATTTGATTATGAGATACGCCGTAGTGGAGGGCTCCGGAAATTTCGACCACTTGGGCTTCTTTAACGTGCACCCAAATCTGAGCACACGGGCCTACAACATTTCCGCCTCCATCGGAAATGCAGCCGCCGCAGCCGGGATGCGAACCCGCGACCTCCGGGTCAGCAGCCGAGTACCTTAGCCACTATAGACCACCGCGGCGGGGCTACGTTGAAGAGAGTACACTCAATAGTGCGTATATGTATCGTACAAATACAGGGTGTTCCACCTATATCTTTAGTCAGGGGTTAAAAATGTGCCGGCACACATTATGACGACCCGACCGAATGCGCGTTGCTGATTATCGCTAGGAGTAGCTGATAGTATTCGTTGTGTCCTACTTAAATTCTTAATTAGGCAATAATAAGTAACCAACTTTCGAGGCAGCGACGATGGGCCAAAATTTACGATGGGAAAGTTGTAGGTCGGTTTGCGGAACTTCCCATTATACACATTCGAAGGTTTAATTTATTGTGCATTATTAATTTACTGCTTGCTGCAGATGACCGCTAATTAAAAAAAAAGACGCCCGTATATTACCACGAGACTAACAGGAGTAAATGCTTCGCAAAGTGGTGGGGGTATCGCACGAATGTTGCGTAATTGGGTAAGGTTTGGGAATGTTTACTAATTCTTATTTCGTCATTATTATTCCTATTTATTGAATGAAGGATAAACGTTGACTTCGACGAGCGGCGGGGCGCTGATGTGCGATCCAGTGCCTACATATTGGGAAAAATACCATGGAACATGCCCGATTTCGCTCTGAATAGATTAGGACAAAACGGCTTGAAAGAACAATTCAATGGTCCTCGCAGGTATTCGTAACACTTTAAGCTTGCGTTTTCAACAGTTGGCCAATGATCGTTTCATATGCTGGTACAGAAATGTAACAAAATAAGACATCTACAGTGCTCTGCCACTAAATCTTCAACGTTCCTCCACAAGCTCAGAATCACGACATGTATCGCCGTGTGACGTCAAAACGTTTCTTCTTCAAACTTTCACCCTCACAAAAGCTGAAGAGAAGTTTTTCGAACTGTTGTGAGGTCCAGTCTTGTGTTGTTATTAAATGGTATACAGCGCCTCACATGCGAGAACAATCGCTTCTAGATGTGAGCGAGGCGCTTGTCAGAATTCGTGGTTTTTCAAACATAAGCTCGTTCTTGAGACTTCAGGGTAAAGTCTTATACCTCGCTATTGTCTATAGTTTTGATTTAGTTGTGTGTGTTTTTTAGTGTGAGTGTGTGGATTATGCGGAAGTCTTTCAGCTGTGAGACCTCGTTTTCAGTTATCGAACACGTGTAGCTCACAAAGAAAGTTAACCTTTCTTTTTTTGGTTCGACAGTATCTTCTCCAACTCTGATGTTTGGTCACTATCAGGTTAGCCAATGGGTTAAAAAAACTTTCTTCTTACAACTTGTCAAACCGTCTAAAAGAAAAGTTTCGCTTTTGCAGGGGAAGGCGTCCAAACAATAAAAGGTTATCTGCAGACCTTATCATTTACAACCCGTTGCTCGTCCCCTACGGTCAAAAAAAAAAAAAAACTCTGTCTTCGCTTTTAATGAGTTTATACGCAAGTCACCGAGTGACACGAGCTTCCCGCTGGGTGGTGCCCTTTCGTCCGAGGCATCACTCAAAATCATCACTCGCGGAAAGGACAAAGTCTGCGGCAGGTTAGTTCGAAATGTCAGCGAACTACACAGCGATCATCACCACCCGTCAATCGAATATGTTTGCTAGTGAGAAAGTCAATTGGTAGACTGCAGTGATTCGGCTTAAGCATAAGACAGACAGACAGACAGACAGACAGACAGACAGACAGACAGACAGACAGACAGACAGATAGATAGATAGATAGATAGATAGATAGATAGATAGATAGATAGATAGATAGATAGATAGATAGATAGATAGATAGATAGATAGATAGATAGATAGATAGATAGATAGATAGATAGATAGATAGATAGATAGATAGATAGATAGATGAAATGATTTCAAGAACTCAGACTTGTTTTTTTTTTTTTATCAGTAAATTGCACAGCATATGCACTTCCACCCTCCTCCCTTCCATGGTATCAGAGCTTATTAGCAGCATTGCTAATATAGCGTAGGCTGCAGCTGCAGATATTAAAATCTTTAAACAAATGTAGCACAGGCTAAGCGTTACAGACTAATTACAGACGCGTTTTCGACGCCATCTGAAGCAAGACGACAGGAGAGAGAAGGATAACATGACAGAGAGAGGCTGCAAGAGAGTGAGGAGGTAACGGTAGCGAAGGAGAAGAGATAAATAGGCCAGTAGGTCACCTTTCACCTCGCGAATCGCTCGGAAAAAAAAAAAAAAGATGAAGCCACACGGCCAAAATCGCGAGGAAAAAGACATAAAAAAACAATGTAGTCGAAAGAAAAACGTCATAAAAAGAGTGCCGTCGCAGAGGACCGGAAGTAGTTCTAGCAGTTTCTGCGCTTCCGGTGTCACACCGTGAGGGTGCTATTTCCTGCCGACGCCCCCCCCCCCCCTCCCCTCGAAGGACTCCTACACTACGCACGCACGAACTTGCGTCCTGCAAGTCAGGAAGTCACTAGGGTGAAACAAGAAGCGTGTGGGATGGGGGGGGGGGGGCATAAGGGGGGAGCCGTGCGTGAGTGGGGGGGAGTCGGAGTGTGAGTGCTAGGTGTCGCCCGAGGAGGCATGGAGACAGAAGGAATCCGGGAGGAGGGTTTACGAAGGCTTCCCCCCCCCCCACCCTTCTGTATTTACTAATTTACTATCCGTGATAGAGAGTCGAAGTCGAGGACGAAAGTGGATCCCGGGAAAGAGCACACGAAACGAAGGTGCTATAGCAGCATCCTGTATTGGACTGACGCCATGCAGTGTAGGGATGTAAACGAGAGCTCCTACAAGGCTACTGTAAGATGATTCATTTGTTCTGAAAGGGCTACACTTTCAGAAGCAGTATAGGTACGCGCATGAAAGATATATGAAAACAACCACAAGCTAAGCGAGCTTGTACTGTTCATTAATTCCAGCTGGCAGCACAGCTCAAAGAACGAATCAGTGCCACGGGGCAAACAATTGATAGGACTATGCCACGAAATGTATGGAATGAGCTCGATGATCATCTGCCGTGTCACCGAAAAGGGGATGGTGACCTTGCTGTTTTGAGTACCACTCCAGACGCCCGCGTTGTCGTCCTTCCACTATCTCGCGTCGAAGTGCAAGATCAACGAGGTTTAAATATTATACACTGAAAATAACTAATAACCTATCGCAAAGATACAGCAAAAATTAAAAAAAGATTGGCGCCGTATCTGCATGTTACACTGCAAATGTCGTCGAAAGACGATACTCTTGCGTCCGGAGAGAGTGAAAAAAACGTTTATTTGATGTTCTGCGCAAGAAAATCGCTGAATGGTATTCTGGAGGCGCTGCGTCAGAGTGCCTCGAGCGTGCAGCGGAGGCGAGCGCATCGAGACACGTCACACCTGAGACATGAGCGCCATCTGGCAGTTATCTTGGAAAACGACGCGCGCGCGCCCGTCTCGGAGGTGACAAGGTGTAGAATGCAAGGCGACGTGTATAGGTGCAACCACCGTGTCGTCTTAGCAAAGCGTTGGAAACACTTGCCGTTTTCGTGCAAGCGTTGCATGGTCAGCGCAGCGTGATAAACGATGCGGTCCTTAGAATTACTTATGTATGCCTTTTCTAGTAAAAGACACACATACAGAATATTGACGCGTTGTTACGGTGCCTCAGATAAGTGCAATAATTGCTTTTTGACAATCACACAAGTATGAACGCTGAATCTTGAGCAATACTGGTGGGCGCTGCGGATGGGGTCGGTCATTTGGGGCATCATCTGGTGCCTTTTAGGGTATCGTTAAGAACGGGCAAACAGACATATAGATAGACAGACAGACCAAAATGTTTGCGTCGAAGGTACCCAAGAAAGACTCTCGTCTTTAAAAAAACGCTTCAGAAACACCTCGCGCATGCTCGTGCCATGCCATAGAGGGCGCCACCACCTCGGCAAGCGTGCGATCACCAAGAGAATCTCTGTTTCCCATGCTGTGCACTGCGTCCGGTTTCCCTGAAGTGCAGTTGTAGTAAGCGCAGGACTTCAAACTATCCCAGGGCCTATAAAGTAAGCCATTAGCACCACATATTCCTTGAATTCAGTTTCTTTTTCCCCATATATGTTTCATACGAGATCGGTTCGACTAGAAGAATAAGAATGGGGTGGAGCACATTCGGCAAACATACTCAAATCATGACTGGTAGATTGCCACTATTCTTAGAGAAAGGTATATAACTAAGCTTTATCTTGCGGGTACTTGCCTACGGAGCCGAAACCAGGAGGCTTACAAAGAAGGTTCAGCTTAAATTGAGGACGACGCAGCGAGTGATGGAAAGGAAAGTGATAGGTGTAACATCAAGAGACAAGAAGAGAGTGATTCGGGGGACAAACCGGGATTGAGGATATCATAGTTGAAATCAGTAATAAGCAATGGAAATGGGACGGGCTCCTATCGCGTCGGCAGAATAACCGCTGTAAGGGTAACTGACTCGATTCCCAGAGAAGTTCCGCGGGTGAGGGGAAGGCAGATAGTAAGGTGGGCGGATGAGCTTAAGAAGTTTGGGCGTACAAGGTGGCAGCAGCAAAGTTCAAGACCAAGTTGACTGGCGGATCATGGGAAAGGTCTTTGTCCTGCAGTGGCCGTAATTAAGCTGATGATGATGATGAAGTTTCATGCGGGTAGTGAACTACTTTTGGCGCTTTCAAAGTTCATATAAACCTGGGCGCGTGAATCTCTAAGATGGCACTTTTCAGGCAAGGGCTTCTTACGTGCCACCATATACCCCTGTGAGGGTAAATAAAGCTCAGACATCCAACCATCCGAGCTCAGACATCCAAAATTGATTCTTGCCTCCCAGTTTAATTAACGCGAGTGCGAACAAAAAAATATGCAAGTTATCGCGGGCGAAAAGGCGACGACACAGAGGCGTCAACAAGGCGCTGCTAACAAACCCCTTTGGAAACTAAACCTGTCAGCGACTACTCTTGCGGAGGCTAATTCCATTAACGAAAGGAACAAAAGGTGTGCTGTCGTTGTCAAACCCGTGGAAGCACGGTGTATACATGAAGTCGTAGGGGTTGGGGGGAGCGGTAGGGGGCGAGCTTCGAGCATTGTTTTCGGTTGAACACGCGCGCCAGAATGCTGTTGGGGGACGGGGGGGGGGTGCTTTAGTTGTCACGCGGCTCAGATTCTTGTGCAAGTTTAGGTGGATGCGCGTTGATTGTCGCAAAGTGAATTCCACCACCTCCCGCCACATCTTCCCCCCATACCCTCACCTCTCACACCTGCTTCACCACCTCGACGCAACCGGGAGTGCTGCTTTCATTACGTATACACCCCTTCCCTCCCCTCCTAAACAATACCTGGCACGCTGCTTTGACGTTGCGGCAAGAAGAAGTGCGCAAATGAAAAAGGGGGGATGCGGATAAGCAAAACGCTTTTGTTTACGCCATCAGATGCCTGTCACTCACTCGCTCTTTCACTCACTCAAAAGGAAGTGGCGTCAAGCGAAGCCGCTGCACACCAGCGTGAGGCAAATGCATATGAAGAAAGAATGAATGAACGAAGAAAGAAAGAACGAACGAAATGGAGACGAAAATAACCAACGGAAAAGGGCCAAGTGCGAACAGACTCGAGCTGTATGTCTTATTGGGCATCCTAATAGTTAACAAAGCCCAGCGTATGGACTGGTTAACACCATAATTACAAATAGCTAACTACATATACAACGAAGCAACTAAATACTACCGTCATAGCTTGAAATGAAAGATCTACGAAGGCGGGGTTCCAGGGTATTTTTTGATATCCGCAAGCCTCCACCTAATCCTACATTTTCGACTTGTGCACCATGTTTACGTTCTGAACCACACACTCATACCAACTATCGGATTTAACGAAGTTGCTATTGCAACAGATGATAATACGTCGTAGCGACATCTAGATAAAAAGAATTAAATCACCTAATGAGGCAAGAAACAATCTACGCCGAGAACGAGTCAACCGAAAACAAGAACCATACGCGTGATACGATTAGCTGCCGCAAAAAAATAAAAAAAAATAAAAAAGAAGAACACCAGCAGCGATGCGTCCGCAATGCGCGGGAGTGACTATGTTTGTTGAGAGAGGGCAGCACCGTAAGTCCGTTCCGAGTTCGTGCTTTGCGGGCAAGCACAGAAAGCGTTCGGATGGCCGGCGTATTTTTATGGCGGCTCAAGTGGGACGGGGAAGCGCTTAACCAAAACAATCACTCGCTCGCAAGTAAACGCGCTCTTGCGAAGGCGAAACTATTACAAACGCTGCCTGCAAGGCGTTGCTAAGTGGAGCTTGTTAAGAGTGTTTTTCTTTTTCGGTAAGGGGCGAACAAGGTGGCAGGTTGGAAGTAATTAGCGACTAACGAACCCCCCTTGTTCTGTAACTTCGCGCGTCCGCAACCGGGAAAGGCTTCCCCGACGCCCGTCTATACTATAGCCTTAACACTGAACCCCGCGCCGCAGCACGGTGCGAAGTACTCGCGCTAGTAGCCCGTAGCAGCCATACATTGTTACAATTATTATTTTTGTTGGTGTTCTTGTTATTATCATAATTGTTGTTGTTTTCACGGGTCTTCGACACAATGAACCACCTCTGTAGCCGCGGCGACTAAATTCCCAGGGATTCGAGGATGGGACAATGGTGGTGTATACACGGGCACAGTGGGTGTCAAGATCTTTCGATTCTGCAAGCACTGTACTATACACATTTGTGATTTGTGGTGGTACATAAGCAGGACCTCCCGTGGAGTAGTGGTACATACGTATGCACGTGTAAATAAGCTGGAACGAAACGAAGGCCTAGAAAATATCAGAAACCAAGCGCGTGCCCCATCGGTGAAGGTGTGGCGAAGGGTTTTTGCGCGATTGTATTAAACAAGACGTCGTATAAAGCAGTATAGTGCTACGCATGTGTGCAGCTTCTAAAGGGGTGTGAATGAAACAGCGAGGCTTGCGAAAGACCGCACGGGACCGCGTAGAGGTAGACAGCGTAAAAGTGAAGACTATCTATCTATCTATCTATCTATCTATCTATCTATCTATCTATCTATCTATCTATCTATCTATCTATCTATCTATCTATCTATCTATCTATCTATCTACCTATCTATCTATCTACCTATCTATCTACCTACCTACCTATCTACCTATCTATCTATCTACCTATCTATCTTATCTACCTATCTGTCTATCTACCTATCTATCTATCTACCTATCTATCTATCTACCTATCTATCTATCTATCTATCTATCTATCTATCTATCTATCTATCTATCTGTCTGTGTCTGTCTGTCTGTGTCTGTCTGTGTCTGTCTGTCTGTCTGTCTGTCTGTCTGTCTGTCTGTCTGTTTGTCTGTCTGTCTCTATCTATCTCTCTCTCTCTCTATCTCTCTGTGCCTGCCTGCTCGTGAAGAGGATGAGACAATGATTGTGAGAGCGGCTGAAGCGTGAAAGGTACGCATGGCGGCATACCTTAGTGCGACACACCTACTGTCTAATACAACGTTCATGTATCACTACATGGGAGAAAAAAAGAACGGAGACAAGAAGACTGACCGAATTGCTGAACTTGGGGAACTGCCACGCACCACCACCGACAGCTCGTCGAAACGGGCTGTGACCGTCGACGACGCTGTCGTCTCCTGGGCCAGGTTCGATGTCTTCCATGCCGTATCCCTGGACAACAACGTGAAGAACGGGTTCGGTCAAGCAGGCTATATACACACGCACTCGTTTAAAAAAGTTAAAAGTCGTTTCAAAAGATATTTTGAAAAATAGGCTGCAATTGTAACCCTGTACCTAAACAAACGAAAGAGCTTTAGGGAAGGTACGAAAAACGCAGCTATCAACATCCCCAATTACAGTCGTCACCATCGTCAGCGTTATCGCTGTGGCTTCGCCTCGGGGTAAATCGTTTTTGTGAAAAAAAAAAGTTCGCAATCAATCATCATCGTCATCACGGTCTGCCCGACCACACCCACTGCTAGACTAGGCCTCTCAGACTTCACGAACCAACCCGGTCCTGTGTTTGATGCTGCCACGTTATACTACGGCAAACTTCTCAATATCATCTGCCCACCCATCATCCTTCCTAACACGTGCTTGCCTTCTCTTGGAATAAATTCCTTTAATATTAATGACCAGCTGTTACTTGCCTTCACACTACAGGCCTTGTAGTTAGTCCACGCTCGTTTTTCTTTTTTTCTAGATTTCGACTACTATGCCCTTAACACACGTTTGTTCCCTGACCCACTTTTTAAGTGAGTTACATTAAACAATCTCTTAAGGTAAATGTTAAGAACAACCCGGGCGAAAGTGTTCGATCTCGCGATGAACTTCTTGAACGATCTTTACGTTCTTAGCCGACTTCTCGACACACAAACTTACAGCGTCAGACAGTCGCGGGGTAACAAAAGTCTCGCGACTGTTTTGCTACAGCGTTTCCGCCAGGAATCAATTTCACACAACTCCTGTACACACACACACGTACGCCCCTTCAATTCAGAGCTTAATTCCTAGAGTGAATAAGTAAAACAAAATAATAAAATTAACGAGTCCTTTTCAATTTCCGGCTGGCTCCAAATTTTAATTGAACCCCTTATATGAGTGATTTAAGGCCCACCTGCAAATTTTCCCTTTTCAAACAGACCAAACGACATGGCAACACATGTGATCTCGTTCAAAATACACTTGGTGAGCAGAAGAGAGGAAAAAAATACAATTTATATTCGTCATATGCCGGAGCGTGAGACTTGGTAAGCGGAGAGTTACCCGTGTGCCTTTGAAGGGCATAATAAAAATAGAAAAACTTATTAAAAGGTACGCCCTTTTGTGAAACGCAAACTATCCTCCTATGGGGGTCTCGAAATAGAAGAGCTAATGCAATATATAACTCACTCACGTATACGCTAAACGGAAACAGAAATCTTCCAATAACAAAATAAAACGATACTGTAATTGAATATACGCCACAGGAGTACGTCGATTCAGTGCTCCGTGTATACACTGCAGACTATACTCCATACAGCGGCCACATAATGTCGTGACGTCATGTGAAGCCACGCCTCTGTAATGCGCGTAAATGGATTCCACGGAGCCTTCTTTTCGACTGCACAAAGTGCGTTTACAGAGCAAGAAAATTGAAAAAAAATATATTCTAACTATTGGAAAGTTTATATCATTTTGCCGACCATGAAACTAAATGCCCCGCGAAAGTTTCGAAATGCGAGTGGTAATTCAATCCATAACTGACGTCCTTAAATTAAAAGTAAACAGGGAAGCGCTCAATATGAAAAGATAGCGATGCGGTAATTTAAAATGCAACATGTGGAGATTCATTGGGTCTTTCGTTTTTTAAAAGAAAAAAAAACTAAAAGCGGTCGTACACTGTCGCCAGGTCGCACAGTCATGTGTAAATGCACAACTACGGTGCCGTAATTTCAAGAGCGCGCGAGGCATCTATAGAGCAAATATATTAATAAATAAATACATGCATAAATAAATAAAGTTATTGCGACAGATATCCAATATTGTAAAACGTGAAACTATACCCCCCCTGTTACAACTGTTGTGAAATGGGAGAGCTGATGGAATCTATAATCATCATGTCCCTGTACTAAACTAAAACAACCGAAAGCACAATAACACGCGCCCCCCCCCCCCCCAAAAAAAGTGACACGGTAATTGAATACGTAACAGGTACACGTATACATCCAAGCCACTGCGCGTGCATTAGAGACTATACTGTGGCAGCGGCCATACATTATCGTGACGTCACGTGGACCCACACCACTATACAGTGTCTAAATGGATAGCATGGCGTTTTCCTTTCAAATGCACACAGCGAGTTGATAAAGCAGACCTCTCTCTCCCCCGCACAGTGGAAGAGAGGGCTCCCACATGGGAAAGGGGGGGGGGGGTACTTGAAAGACAACGCACAGCGCGGACAACGTCCAAACTCATTTTCTGCGATGTCATCGGAGTTGATTTCAACCCAGAATGAAATCGGGCGGCGGGGGGAGGGGGGTGCTGTACATGAAAACAATAAAAATTGAATTACCCGTACCTCCAAACAAAGCGCCGCTAAGGCCGCTGGGGCAACATTACAGTTTCGTTTCAAGCGCTCACCGGCGAAACCCGTCGCCATTTTTTTTCTTTCGCTGTTTTGTTCTGCGCCTATACGGGCCGACCGTAATTGCCTGGCATAAAAGAGGCTAAATTTAATGGATTCGGGCAGCCAGGCCTGTTTCGTATACGGAGACACCCGCGCGAACTGTCTTTCCAAAAAACATGTTTCGCCGCGGGGCGTACACACGAGATTGCAAAGTGCAGCGTTAAATTAGATTTCGCTATAGCGAAGAATGACGCCGAAAGGCGAGCCAGGTGGGAGCATGCGCGCGATACGGTGCGCTTGTTTCGCGAGGAATCGGTTCGAGTTGTCCGATATTGTAAACGTTCTTTTCTCCGAAATGCCACCCTTTCAGACACACACGACTGTAAAGGCAAGACGGCTTTTAAGGATGTTATTGCTACGCTTCGTAACAACGCAGTTCAGAAGTGAACTGCAGCCACCTGCGCTTATGCAGCGACAGGTATTCACATTTATGTGAATTAGTGTGTGGAGCACAAAACACCACACGTAATCGTCAAATGGCACCTATGTGTACGATGCATGCGATCGCTCAACGATAAGCATTTTCAATTGTGAACGAAATTTTTGTGAATACCAGCGCTCCAAGTGCATACCAGAATAATTGTATACACTGTATAATATCGCATAGAAATTTATCCGTATTGTATGCGAAGGTAATCATTGAAACAGCTCTAGCATTGTAGCATGCGCGCCAATGTGTGCGTGTACAACAGTGGGTGGGCGTGTACATCTGAATAGTGCAATGAGCGTCTAAATTCGTGTATCAAGTACAGTAAACAGCATTTTTTTTCTGCAGGTAACAGCGCGATTATGCGTTGATTCTACTACTACTATTACTACTACTAATACTACCACTACTATTACTGCACAACTTTCTGTGCATGTTACGGAAATATTGACGATGACAGCACACAACAGCCCGGGTCTCTCAAGTGCTCCGCAGTTAACACGTAGAAGTCGGGAGTCGAACCGTCAGCCTCCCGTCAACCGGGAAGAATGTCATGTATCCACCGAACCAGCAACGCCTTGGCGGTTCAATGCACTCATAAATGTTACACACAAGCTCCGGGTTGCTTCGCCCAGAGAGGCATCGGGAGTTCCGAGAACCACGCAGGCTTTGTGGTATATATATCTCTAGATCACGGGAACACTCAAAAAAAAAAAAGAAGAGAAAGCAAAACGCCGCGCAAAAGAAAAAAATGTAATCGACGGAGACCTCGCCACAGGAGGAGGTGAGGGGAGAAAGAAATATATTTCCATTAAAACATGCACCAATTGTACATCAAGGCAGAGCGTTATGAAAGAGGGAGAGGGTAAAGTGTGTAGGGGGTGCAAGCAGGAAGCGGGAACAGGGGATGAAGGCGAAGTATAAGAACAAAACGGCAAAAGCCGTTTCTCATCTTTGCGATTTCTGTGTTCTTTTCATCGCTTTGGGCGATTTTACTTTCTTCCCTGGGTTAAAATATCGGAGAAAAAGTGAGCTCGAAGAAACAAAAACAAAATAATGCTTCGCTTTTATTTTCGACGAGCGGAGAGATGGGCCAGCCGCACCTCAGCGCAGAAGCTGTCTGAAAAATTCAACGCCGTTCCATTATGTATAAAGCAGACCCGGGAAGTCCTGGCATGTATTAGGCAGCATAGCGCATTCTATACTCTATCCTTTGCAAGAAAGAAAGAAAGAAAGAAAGAAAGAAAGAGAGAGAGAAAGAGAAAAAGAAATAAATAAAGAAAGAAAGAAAGAGAGAGAGAAAGAACGAAAGAAAGAAAGAAAGAAGGAAAGAAAGAAATAAAGAAAGAAAGAAAGAAAGAAAGAAGGAAGGAAAGAAAGAAAGAAATAAAGAAAGAAGGAAAGAAAGAAAGACAGAAAGAAGGAAAGAAAGAAAGAAAGAAAGAAAGAAAGAAAGAAAGAAAGAAAGAAAGAAAGAAAGAAAGAAAGAAAGAAAGAAAGAAAGAAAGAAAGAAAGAAAGAAAGAAAGACCTAACAGGCATCGCTGCATAAAGAAACTAAACTGTAGCCGAAATTTTCTCTGGACATGCACACAACACAACACCGCGAATCCTCAATCTTTCTCTCCCCTTAGCTTCGCTGCGTTCGTCTTTATGTTATGAATAAATCCTTAGTTGCTTATGCTGTATAGCTTGCGTTTCTTCGTGGTTTCGCTCATACGGAGCGTTACGCATAAGCTGGGGGTTTCACCTAATTTGCGAGCATCAGATCCACCCGGCTCTCCTTTTTGTGTCTCTCGGTGGAGTCGTAAATTATACTCCCAGAAGAAAAAGAAGTAAGAGGAAGAGGGTACAGAGAGAAACAGAATGATTCTGTAAGAATGAACACCACGAACTGCAGGGCTGAATTCAACGCGGCGCGGATTGGCTCAGAAGTGGAGTTTGCGTCGGCGGAATATCACGGCTGCGTCCTATAAACATGACGGAGGCCTACTTCCACTCTTGACCAAGGACGCTTTCTGCCAGGGTCTCTGGTGAGTGAGTGAGTGAGTGAGTGAGTGAGTGAGCGAGCGGGTGAGTGGGTTGTGTGAGTGAGAAATGGAGCGGTGTGAATGACATGAATGAGAGATGCCATTGTGCTGACTGCGTGAAATAAGTCATATGGATTAGTGTGAGTGAGAAATGGAGCGGTGTGAATGACATGAATGAGAGCTGCCATTGTGCCGACTGCGTGAAATAAGTCATATGGATTAGTGGAGCGAGTGAGCGTGTGGGTGAGTGAGTTAGCGAGTGGAGTGAGTGAGTGGAGTGTGTGAGTGGGAAATGGAGCGGTGTGAGTGACATGAATGAGAGATGCCATTGTGCCGACTGCGTGAAATAAGTCATATGGATTAGTGGAGCGAGTGAGCGTGTGGGTGAGTGAGTTAGCGAGTGGAGTGAGTGAGTGGAGTGTGTGAGTGGGAAATGGAACGGTGTGAGTGACATGAATGAGAGATGCCATTGTGCCGACTGCGGGAAATAAGTCATATGGATTAGTGGAGCGAGTGAGCGTGTGGGTGAGTACGCGAGGGAGGGAGGAACAAATTGGTGCGAGTGGTGTGAACGAGTGATGCGAGTGTGCAAAGGGCGTGAAATGCGTCACATGAATTAGTGAGTGGACTAAGCGAGCGAGTAGAGTAAACGGGGTGAGCGATGTCAGTGAGCGAGCGATGCCTGAGTGGAGTGAGTGAGCGGATGTGGTCGAAAGGGCGAGTGGTGTGACCGAGAGAGCGAGCGAGTTTGCGTGCGCCAATGAAGTGTTCAGCCATTTGTTAAGGAAACATTCGACGAGGTAAACCGCAGTTCAACACTCCGCAAGAAAGGAATCTATGCAATAGTTAAACTAACACGATTACATATCAAACTAACTCAAACCAAACAAGGCAGTACAGAAAAAAGAATGCACTCAATGATCGAACTGGAAAGAACGTAAGGAACGAGCCCGTGAAACGAAAAGAAGCCTGAAGAGAAAGAGCAGGAGTTTCGGAACGAAAGATAGGTGTACACCCTTCTGTTCTTCAACACCCTCACGAACGGCATAATAACACCTTTTGCCAATTACACCCTTCTCTGAGGGTGTACCAGCAAAGAAAAGGGTGTTACATTCATTCAAAAAGGGTGTAAATCTGCAAAACACCCTTTTTACGCCCATAAGAGTGTAAAAATTTTACTGTGTAACAAGTAAGCAGTGGCTAAGACCACACGTTGCACAAACGTGCACGCAGAGGCCACGCTTCATCGGGATGCGAAGAACCGGCCCAAGCGAGAACGTGATGCCGCCACCTACGGCGTCGTGTGCAGTGTTACTGCATAATCGCCGCTCGTATGCCGCTCGCTGGACGACCACCGATGGCCCGATTGTGGCCGGGCATATATTTCACCACGGGCAAAAACATTGCATACCGCACGTCCCATTTACGCTCGCCAAAGCAAATGCCGCTCTCCCCGCCTGCCGTGGGACGTGCCACGATGGATGAAATTGTGTGAACATGACCTAGCATTAAGAGGCTCACCATTACACCTACTATTAGAAGCCACCGTCCGCAAGGCCATCTCGGGCTGAGTCAGAGTCGGGCGTGCGTACGATTTACAAGGACTTGTACGTAGGACGGCCTGGTGCATTGCAAGATTCACAGTCAGGCTATTTCTAAGAGCTCGTGAACGTATTGAAAACGGCGCGAATGACGACACTGACAGGAGATGCGGTTTGTCCTTAAATCTCCGTAGTTAACTTAAATAACTGGCTCTTATTCACTTATTTCGCATTTCTTAATTGGTACAACTTCATTAGCTCACATAATTAACAGATAACTAGCAGATATTACATAATTAAGGTCGCGTAATCGGCTCGTATCCGCCTAATTAGCTGGCTCGCAAGCGCCGCGCTCCTCCTTGCTATAGTACCAGCAGTGCACATAAAGGTAACAACTGGGGAAGACACACGAAATTAGTCCGGTGAGAGCAGAAGCATCCCTCCGCGTTCATCGCATAGGCGACTGCTCTTGAATCTTTGAAGTTCGCAATGGCCGCGCGAACCTCGATGTCATACCAGATCGCACGCTACACATCTTTACCATTTTACACATGACACACATTTTTTAATTGATAATAAAAGTCCTAATCTTTAAAGGGACTGTCTACCTATCGCTCGGAAAAAAAAACTCTCATTGTGGCGAAAGTGCGAAGATCGTTCATCACATCTGCGTCAACGAGCATAGTATTGTTTCATAAAAAGGAAGCATAATTTTATTTTAATGTTGAAAGTCGACAAAGAATGACCACTAGAGTCACCAAACAGCAACGCGGTTCAATCTATTGGCAGGACAAGGAATCCTTGCAGGTAGGCTCGTTTTGCTTGAAAACAAACACCAATGCCTCGAAATTGTATTTTACGCACTTGAGGCAGCTTTAGGCTGCGTCAGAGAGTCATCTTTGCTTTTTTTTTTCTTTCACGCGTTCAAGGAGGCGCCCGGTGGCGCTGCCGGCGGGGTGTTCTTTGTCTGCGTGCCTGCCTGCAAAACGGCGGCGAAACGCGAGCACTGCCTCCGCCGCCGCTCATAAGAACAACAACAAAATATGCCTGCCCACTTTGAACGACCACTATGATATTTGTTTTATAATTAAACTAAACTTCAAGAGGCCTGCAAAAAAACGTACACGTTTTCAGTTTCACCGCCAGCACAATCGTCATCGCCTCCACTGACCAGTGTTGCGGGCATTCATCCTATAGCGCTGGATGAAGACCGAACGCACATCGAGAAAGTCTGCTTGGAATACTATTCAGAGAAACCACCACAAGGTTGCGCACTTCAAATGGTACGTATTTAGGGGCGAAGCTCCTTAAGGTGTGGGTCTGTACATCTTCCGATGTATGGTAGTTGTAGTACGTAAGCACCTCTGGAACATAACCGCTCTAGGCCGGACTCTCCAGTGTGCCTTGAATAGACTCGATGATCGGCCATTCAATGAAGCAAAGATCTCAGGAGCCTGGTCGCGCAGCACATCAGCACAGAAAGCCACACGAGCCCTCCTGAGATACTTGTCAGCAACTTCATTTAGGGACCGCCTGTGAAACTCGGCATTGTGTGTGTGATGTGATATGTGTCTATCCTTCTCTCTCTCTTTTACTGCCCCTCCCCCTCACCATGTGTAGGGTAGCAAACTGGACGCATAGTCTAGTTAACCTCCCTACCTTTCCTACATTCCTTCTCTCTCTCTCTCTCTCTAGCCGCTCTAGAGCGGGTATGTGCCACAGGGGATGCTAGATGGGAGATGGCGGTACTTGGAGTGTGTACTATAGATGGACGCACGAACGGACGGACAGAGGGATGGACGGACTCACGGACGCAAGGACTTACGGACGGAAGCATGGATGGACGCAAGGATGGTCGCAAGGATAGTCGCAAGGACGAACGGAAGCGAGAACGAATGGACGGACGGAAGCACAAACGGGCTGACGGACGCTTCGCCCCTTTCCATCACCATTCACTCCGTGGATATGCTGCGATTTTTTGTTGTGACACAAAACAAAAAAAATCAGTGAAGGACGCTAGACAGTCCCTTCAAAAGCTATGTACGAAACAGAATACATTGCATTTCTTTTCCTCCGTGATATCAGCGTTTTAAAATCACACAAGCTGGCATGAAACGCGGTGTGTTTACGATCTGACCACGGCTTCGTCGTTCATCACTACTCCGCGTGTTTCCTGCGTTTTATGAGCGTGCTTTTTTTTTTTAATCCCAACCGCTATCACATCCCTGAAAGACTGCGGGTATGAGACTTTAACGATGCTGTTTACAAGTCCTCGTTCTTTGTTTCTTTTTGAGAAAGCTCGACATTGCCGTTGGTTAGCCGGCTAGCATGCAAGTAGCTCATATTTCAAAGCCACGCCACAACAAGCGCGTCCGTGTTCGTTCCTTGTTGACGTACGCGTTTCCCAGGACATTCCATTCTCGTGTGTGCATGTTTGTACGCCTTGCTTTGTTCCAGGGTGAATGCCTATAAAATAGCTCAACTTTCCGTTGTTCTCAGCAAAAACAAAACAACAACAACAAAATAAACGCGGTCTTTTAAGCGTTCGCCTTACACAACAAGAGAGCAAGAGCCAGCTTCTGTTAAGGCGAAAGCCTTAGGTGCATCATCTAACACGAAGACTGACTGTCAGCGTGAACACGGGTGATGCAAAAAAAAAAAAAAAATCACCGTTGTGATATTACGTCACCATATGACATCACCACGACGTGACAAATCACCAAAACGTGAAACATCATGACGTCACTATGATGTAACACGTCATGTAATAATCACATGGCAGTCACTTTGTCAAAGGTGGACCAATGGCACAGTATTGTATAACTAGGTTAGGTGCATAACGCTTGCAATGCCTTCGATCCCGGAGGCGATACAAAACTCCACTGGGTGCAGAAAGCTCCAGGAACGGGGCGGAAGAGAATCAGTACCTCGAGTGAGAACAAAAGGAAGGCGCCTTTCAGCTTCAGGTCGTCTTGGGCGAATGGATCATGGGCCATGTGATCTTATTCTTGTCAGTCGATCTGTGTATTTATATAAGAATTGTACTCACTGCATCTGCACGGTGCACCTACAGGAAGACTCAATGTTTGCATTGTAGCATTTGTGCTTATGTGTACGCGTACAATCGCATATATGTACACGTGCATATTTCGGCACTGTGCTTAGCGGAGGACTTGTAGTAGGGCACTATTGTAATGGCCGTTTCCATGATCTCGGAGGCCATGCATCGGGGTTGGGATGTGTCCGAAATAAATGCGAGATAGTACAGTATTGAAGGTTAACCGACACACGTCTGCCAGGGGCTTAGTCGAAGCCATAATTCTTTCATAAGAGACCATAGAATGAAAACAACCTTGGAATGAAAGCATTGCTTCCTTACGTTTCGTACTTCTCGCAATTTTATATAAAAGCAAGTACGCCCGCAAGCTTTTCTTCATCTGTCTTTCATGACAGCGTTCTTACACATACTCATCAGATGTACTTCTTTATGAAGCATATTGTGGCGTAATAAAGAAGCCAGTTGTACTACACCACCCTTAAGTCATCTCCTTTCTCGTCTCACATTGTTTGCGGCAACGACTTGTGTGTGTCAAGGACCAGGCCAGTCTTTCTTTCTTTCTTTCTTTCTTTCTTTCTTTCTTTCTTTCTTTCTTTCTTTCTTTCTTTCTTTCTTTCTTTCTTTCTTTCTTTCTTTCTTTCTTTCTTTCTTTCTTTCTTTCTTTCTTTCCTTCTTTCTAGGATCCGCTGATAAAACAAGCTCGCACGCTCGCATCATACGGGTACGGCTGAACGACACATTGCAGAGCGAGCTGGGATAGAGCTGTGAGGGTTTGCGTGTTAATAGGCATATACGTAGACACGAGTGTTTCAGAAGTTAGCACGCATGCAGACTTTGCGTGACGAGCTGTGGGTGCGACCTGTCCCAGCCGACGAGTGCACACAGTCTGGGCGCACACGTACACAGAAGAGACACACACACACACACGAAGGTATGCGAGATCGCTGTGACAATATTTGGACTCAGAGGCAGGCCTGACACGACACGGCCAACAAGACCGGATGACTGATACGTGTATATGTATTCGTGAATAGCAGGCGAAAAAAGAGGGGCTCAGACATACATGGGCCGCCGCGTATGTATACAGAAGCTCTCGGGGTGGTGCAAGGACACAGCTGATCAAATGTCTTCTCAGCTATAGGAGTCGCTCCGAGCGCACGCGTGACACATCGCGCCGAAGTAAGTGTATACAGTGCTGGAGAAAGGCGTTCCATATACGTTTCTTCCATACGCGCACTCGAGGATACAAGACTGTCATGATGACCACACAGAAATTCCGTGCGCGCGTGCAGTATACGTAAATAAATAAATCAACCAACCAATCAATCAATCACTGTTCTCCTTCCTCCATGTTCTATTTTCCGAGCTGTGTTACGAATGTCGAATAATGATATCCCTCGCTGATCACGCGAAATGAACACACTTTGATACCTCCTGTCAAGAGCGAGACATCGGGAGGCAGATAGATCCCTCATTCCATTCCGCACACTCCCCTCCGCTCACCCTCACTCACTCCAGTCGTTCACACCTTCCTCACACGGCTCACTCACTAACTCCATACGTTCACTCGTTCACTCCATACAGTTTCTTATATATACACTAGAGGGAACTCTGGAGCTAGTGCCTATGGGAGCCACAACGAGCGAGCATGGGAATGATGGGTAGCAGACGGGTTTGTCTAGCCTTCGTGATTTCGGATGCGTGTTTGGCTTCGCATTTCTCAAATCTGCTTTGTCACGAAACAATAACCTGCCAATTTACAGCTGCTGCATTTCACTACTTTAACTTTTTAGGCTCACTATTTCAAATCGTGTCACGAAGTTCATAACGGTCCATTCTTTTCTTCCAAAATACAGCAATAAACAAAGTCACAAATGCGTTCCGGGCACGCAGACACGAAGACTAGGCAAACCCGTATTCTACCCATCATTCCCATGGTCGCTGAACGATCGCAGCGCTGAAGTCCCCTCTATAGTTAATTTTCGTAAACTCTATGGCTCACTTCACCCACACACACTGCTTACTCCCGTCCCTCATTCACTTACACCACTTACTCGTACCACTCACTCACACCACTCGAATCATACACTCGCGCACTCCACTTACTCCGACCGCTTACTCATTCCCGTCACTCACTCGTACCACTTACTCAGTCAGTCATTCAACCGATATATGTTCATGAAAGCAAGAAGTTCGGAACAAGCGAGCTGTCAGCGAAATGTGGGGACACGCCGTCAGGAAGGAATGAATCCCTGGACTGAGTTTTCGTAAGAGGCCATAAGACGCGCAGTTACGCACAATACAAACGCGTGGCGAAAAGAAAACAAGTAAAAAGAACACCCCCTGGCGTGAAAGTGTCGTGGGAATGCGGCTGTCACCACCGGCGTCAATTACGGAAATACTGCGGAGAACGAGAAAACACAATACAACGCAAAATAAACCGAAACACAGTGATCCAAGCACTTATAAGTAAAGAGGCACAAAAACAAAGCAAAGGCAACGAAACGGACCTAGCTGGACGTCATAAAGAGGACAGCGCCCATTCCCTCTCCGGTCAAACTACAGCTTTATCAATGATCGACATGGAGATCACCGTTGAGCGTTCAATTACGTAACTGCGCCACCACCACTCCCTGGCGCGGGATCGAGACGAGGAAGCGAGTAGGGCCTGCGCGAGCGTCAAGAAAGGAAGGACCGTGCCACGTATACGTATTATGTATATGTATGTGTATGCATATGTGTGTACAAGGCCGGCGGGAATCGGTAATGAAGACGTGATGTCCGATACGACATGGGGCGCGCGCGCGCAAGCATTAACATCGAGCAAATCGGTGGAAATCACGCCTGAGGCAGGTGAGGTACAGCGGCACCTACCGTTGGCGGTTTAAAGAAAGGTGGAAAGAAAGAACGAAAGACGCTACAACACCACAGACCAGAGAGGCACGGTACAGTAACCCCAAGCACGAGTCGTGATACACATAACCACTTTCATTCCAAAAACATCCCGAGAGTGGAACCACCTTCCCGCCGATGTTGTTTCCATACGCGTTAATCACCTCTTTCATCAAGCATTATTCAGGATAATCTATGTTTTTTCTATTTAAACACATGCTCTGTTTTTTCTATGTTTTGTACGTCTTGTTACTCCCACTCCCCTCTTCAATGCCCATGGCCTTGAGGGTATAATAAATAAATAAATAAATAAATAAATAAATAAATAAATAAATAAATATATAACAAGAAGCGACGTATCTCTTCCTTACAGACCGTCTGGTACGTACAACTTGTTATTTCGTTCTTTTTATTAACTACAACTGTTCAACACATAGCAACCACGAAGTACGTCTTTTATGTTATATGCATGCGCTCTCTTTCGGCCTATTGAGACGACCACTTCGTTCCCATAACTGCCTGTGCTGGAAGTTTATTTTTACGTCGCCTTGAGCCTGAAATGTGTTCTTCCACTTCTGATGTGATGTACAGTCTATATAAACACAAGTGCTCGCCTGCGCAGCAAGCTGCCCATTCGCGTTTCAAACTCGGACGCAGGCAGGCAAGCGAACAATTCGCTCTGACGACCACCCAGCTGACACGATCCGCAGCTGTCGGGCGCAATGTCCAGCATAACTACCCGAAAACACCTCACAACACCTCACAACACACACACACACACACACACACACACACACACACACACACACACACGCGCGCGCGCACACGCACACACACACACACACACACACACACACAAACCACCTGCTTCTGCTTTTGCCACTTCTTAAATAAACAAACAAATAAGCAAAAGAACAAACACGCTACACAAACGAACTGTCGTTCATGTTACCCCAGACCCTCAAAGCTCCGTGTCACCATCGGTGTTGGAGCGGGACACCGCCAACACACCTCGCAAGCTTCGCCGGCGACACTTATCTTCATTACGACGCTCCTAACACGAGCGATGTCCACATTTCAACTAAGTACGCCGTACTCTGCCCTACCCCCTCCGTCTCTACGTACAGCGATCCCAGAACCTCTCGTCCTATTGAGAACTCCAAATGGCCGCTTCCTGGATGGCAAGAGAAACAGCCCCACCGGCTGCGTCAGAAACGAGCCTTATGGAATATATAACATCTACTCGTAAAAAGCGACACTCGACGACAGGCCACCGCGAACGCCCCCCATTTCCACACCGAGAAGTCGCGCGCAGCGCCACCGCGCGGCCATCACCCTCCCCTACCTACTATACATATACATATCCGCTCCGCGCGCATGGTCCAGGACCCATTCCGCGTGTAATGACTTCTAATTAGCCAGCGCCTCTCATACACTCCAAATCTCTCTTCTGCCTCCGGGGAGTTCTTTGTTCTATTTCAACGACTCGGTTTCCTCGTTATCTGCCTAACTTTACTCATCTGTTTATATTTTTTCATCTCTATGTTTAGCAATCTATCCTTCGAGGTAGGTGGCGAGTTAAAAGCAAGCCCCTTATATTTTCAGCACCTACATCCTTCCACGTACAAGTGGTTCTGTACGTAGCCGTACGCGGTACACTAAAGTTAGGCGTGTGTGTTTGTGTGTGCGGGCGTGTTTGCTTGAGAGAGAGAAAGAGAACGGGAGAGAGAAGGGGATAGAGAGGTTGCCCCATCGAAGTCACGATAGCAGTGTTAAAGGGGGCAGCAGTGGCCCTATACTTATTTGTACCTTTCTCTACTATAGTGCAGGATACGAGCAAAGCACACGAAGCACTAATTCGCAACGAAAAGGTTGGCCCGATTTGGCTAGTGGCAATCTCCGGATGACAAGTGCACGAGCATGAAAGTACTCCGCGATGAAACTCATCCCAGTGCTACGGTCTCACTTGCCAGAACTCGCGTGTAGTATTTTACTGCGTAGTATCGGTTGCCAGAACTCGCGTGTAGTATTTTACTCTGTGTAAGCAGAGTGCTCGAGTTAAAGAGTGTGCGTTAACGGAACGCGTTTCTTGCGACCGACACTTAACGAGTACGTGAAGGTGTGATATAGAGCACCAGAGTTGAGAATATTAACAGTGCACGAGTGTTAATAAAACAAAAATTCCGCCATATCCACGAAGTGAATGATGATGAGTGGGCGAAGCTCCGGAGGTAAACCTGGTAAACCATGAATCCTCTGTACATTTTGCCCACACGATTTTATTACATCGCTCCCCCTAGCGTACGTCGCCGCAGTAAATCGAACGATTGCCTTCAACCAATGACACGCGCCATATGTGACATCATTCCTATTTTATAAGATCTCGCGTCTTTCATCAACTACGAGTACCGCTTTCTAGTTTATAACATCTTGCATCTTTTCATCATCAGCTACAAGTACCACCATCCAGTAAACACTACAAGAACTAAACGAGAGGTGGCTACATACAGGGGACGGTACCGCCATCTAGTGAACACTGCAAGAACTAAACTAGAGGTGGCTACATACAGGGGACGGTACCGCCATCTAGTGAACACTGCAAGAACTAAACTAGAGGTGGCTACATACAGGCTACAGGGGACGCACAGCCCACGCCCTAAGGAGCTTCGCCCCTAAAAGAGAGTGGTTATAGACGCGAAGAGATGTACCAGCAGACCAGAAGACGTATAGCGAGAAAGCAAAGGACATTCGTATAGAAAGTAAATGGCGACTTAAGAGGCGAGCGCACGTGACGATTATTGCGGGGTGCCGTGTCATTATTACGGGGGTGGTTGTGTCGATAGAGATGTGGTAGAAAGGTGTGGGCTATACCGACCTGGCGCGAGCATGCCAAGACGTACAGCAAATACGGCTGCACAAGACGTGCAGCAAATACGGCGTGCCTCTGATAGACCACGAAGCTGAGACCCTGTACACATTGACGTAAGATGCGCGAGACGTGGGGTAGTCGATGTACAGTATAGATGAGCAAAGTATGAGCGTTGGGAGCTGTCAACCAGTGACATTACCGCTTTATTAAGTCTGCTGCCAGCATTGTTGAGCTTGACTCCGTCAAGTGTAACTGGCTCAAAACGAAGGTAATATATTGCGTCATCCTTGATACAATTAAAGTATGCACATTGTCAATAAAGTCTCCCTGAACAACGCCATAAACCGCTCTTCCCTGTTGTTCAAATTGAGGACCCCCTAAAGTATGTGAGAGCGATGCTGTGACGTCAGCTTTTGTACTCTTCGTGCAACAGCCAAAAAAGAAGGTGGCCCTTTTCCCCTTTGAAAAAGTGTATACGAGCAATCGAAAACTTTCAGCTTTGAGTCTTAGAGTACTTTAAAAAAAATCTCTTCTCGTTCTCCAAGTACCCCACAGTCACAGCAAGCACATTGTTGAGGCTGCATACCATTGCTGGGAATGATTCAGTTAGGTTAGTATCCACTCTAAACATGTGACGCAACCATCGCGTCCTGGAAGCGGCAGCTCCTATAGACGGAGACCTAAAAACCAGCTAACAGATGTACGAGCGGGCAACATCTTGCAAGCGTAACCTCAATCACGCCTCGTTCTATTCTACTCCCGTCGAGTACAAAGCTGGATTCCCGGTACCAGGGTTAGACAGCTTTTCTGGCTAACTCGAAAACGCCCGAAGCTACTTGCCAAAAGAAAAAAAGACGTTTGCACCCTGGACGTGAGAAAAAACAACTGTGAGGCTCGTTAGAGGTGAGACCACGGTGTACATGACCTAGTAGAAGAAACGCTTCTCAAGAGACAGACAAGAGTGAATTCGCGAAGATCCGGGCATAACATCGTAGAGCAGAGCCGAGGCAGTCAGGAGCGGTCGGCACGCCAGCAATGCGGCCGGTGAGGACGATGACGTCGTCGAGGCGTCAGCTTTAAATCGAACGATGGCGTGTCGTAGGCGACGCCGGGGCGAGATGAGAGAGCCACAAAAGGGCGGTAGGAAAGAGGGAACAAACACGAACAGCGATAGTTACGTACGTAGACGTGGCTGAAGGGGGCGCGGCGAACGTTTTGCGCGATCTCCGGCCTTCGAGCCGTGCGCCCATCCGTCAACCACCGCACGCAGAGGCCCGAGTCGGAAGACGTGGGCGAGCACTGTGTATGCAATGCACAGACTCCGATATCGGATACTGTGACAGCCCTTCAAAAGATAAGTGAGTAATATCGAATATTGGGCATCAATAAAATCTTATCCATTCTATGGTAAGCCCCGGTTGCATCCGCTGTGGGTCCAGGAATGTATCCAGCCTTTATGGCCTTAAAAAAAACTGCACCATTCGATATTGAGGATTAATACCAATATTCGTCATGTATGCTCGAAAGCACGGGTACTGATGAGCCACAAGATGGACGCTGAAGGGTACGTAAAGCAGCTACACGCTCAATGATGCACTAGACGTTGATGTTTATTGATGTTATTGTTATATCGTTTATCGTCTTCTCTTTACTTATGATACCCACCCCTCATGTAATGTCCCTCGGGACCCTTGAGGTACCAATAAATAAAAATAAAATAAAAAAGACGCAAGTTGTCCGGGACGCATACACAAGAGAACGCATTGAGGTAAGACGTTCTATATCCATGACGGTACTCGGGCGACTGTCGATGATTAACACGGGAAAGATTCAGCCACGTACCAGACGAACGTTGCGGACGATGCATTCGGATTCTGCCGAGCAGAAGGACAAGTCAAGCAACCCGGGGACGGACATCCAGACCACACGTGGATAGTCACCGTAAACGTACAAGACGCGGTGCGGATTCGGCGGAGGACAGTATACTTGGATGACCACGGATGAGCTTCATCTACAAAACGCACGCTGTAAGACGACGCCTGCTCCGACATCCGGGACCGATACGCTAGTGGCACCACATTGTGCGCGTGAACCACTGAACAGATTGAATTCACGAGACTGAACGTTGCAGACGACGCCGTTTTCCCGGTGCTTTTGCTGCTGCAAAGGCGAGCAGACGTGAGGTACCCGGGACCGCGCTTAAAGACAGAGCACGTTTAAGAAGCGAAGGACGGCTGTAGGAGACGCCATTTCTGCAGCCCGTGCATGCGAAGTGAGCTCCGACGCCGTCTCGGAAAACTGCGAAAGTGCGAGTGTGTCTGTGGGGCGAGATCGAGGGAGGCCCGTAGCAGCCGACGCTAGCAGCAGCAGCAGCAGCAGGCCGGCATACATAACTCCCGCGCTTTCTCGGGAGACAGACAGACAGACAGACACCGCCGAAATCCGGTCTCCATCCCACGCGCGACGAGGGTTCCGCGCCAGACCGGACGGCGTCTTCGACCTTGAAGGGTGCCGCGTCAAGGTCAGCGGCACACGTGTTCGGCAAACGCCGAAAAAGTGGTGGCGGCGGTTATTGGCGTTGCGGAAGGGGGGGAAGGGGGGACAACGAATCCACGCCCTACCACACACTTTGTCAGTCCAGCATACGGTTTTAGGAATCTATGTCGGCTAGAATGAAAGCCCAGTTGCTGAAAGCCGGCTACGTCAAAACGTCGCTAAGAAAAGCACAACGTGACGTCGTTTTAAAAGGCGACACAGCGATGATAAGGGATTCATGACGCTTCAAGAGATTCACAATGTCGTGAATACAAAGACAACAAAATTGAGGTAACTCTAATGTCCTTGATGGGGACACAGGTTCGTCGGGGAAGCTACAACGCTTCAAGGGCAGGCACCACAACGCTTCGCTTCGTGTGAATCACAACGCCTGATGTGTTGTAGCAAACATGAAGTGTTGAGACTCCTTTGAGTCACACTTCAATGAAGTCAACATTTCAAATGAGTCACCATGCTTAACAGCGTCATAACGATTTAAGGGAGTCGCAACGCATCGAACGAGTCACAACGCTTCTACTATTGTAACTGACTTGAAGTGCTGTGACTCCCTTGGATCGAGACTCCAGTGGATCGAAACAACGCTTAGAAGGAGTTACAAGGAGTCGCTTCCAAAGCTGGCGACTGCGAAGCACTGACCTGATCCGGCGTGGAGGAACTGTCGGTGCTGTTGTGGCCCGTGGTGTCGGGGTTGTGGTGACCGCGGCCCCCCGCGCCTCCCCCGCCTCCCCCTCCGCCCCCTCCGCCTCCTCCGGAGCCCCCCGAGCCCCCGCCGCTGCTGTTGTGGTTGTTGTTGTTGTCGCCCAGGTCCCCGGGCTTGCTGTCGCGCTCGTCTATCACTAGGTCGATGGGCATCTTGCCCTTCAGACAGCTGATGTACCGCTGGCAGAAATTGTCGCACAGCTCGTGCACCTGCGAAGAACCAATGTAAAAGCGTTCAGCTTGTTGTAATCACCCAACACACATCGCCGATCACTTTAAAAATGAAGTCACTAAAAAAATTCCCAATGTCAAGTGATTAAAAACAGTCTCCTAAGCTTAAGGACTTCCAAAACCGGCACTATCAGAGTGAATACAAGTGCTTGGGCAAAGGCGTGAAATATAAGTTTTTTCCACAACAGCTTTCAGTCTGCATTCACAAATCTAAAAAAAAAAAAAACAGCTCGTTGTCTGAAGACAAAACAATGGACGCAATTGTGGTGGTAGAAAATACACTAATACACACTATCGGCAAACTATTCAGCATATACCTGTCGCACAGAAAGGCTTTGTGCAACTACATTTTATCAGTCTAAGACAGAGATCATATTACATCTTCATTACCATTAGAAGCAGCTCAGTCGTGTGTGGCACACATTGAAAGGTATACCACGTCGTGGGGGCCACATGCGGATGGGATGTTCATATATTCCTTCAAGTACGAACGCGTTACGTAGACAAGGACAGCTAAGACACGGCCAAAACAGCCATTTTGACGTCCGTATACGCTAACTGGCAATGCGTCACGTGCCTAACCTTTTAATGCGAAGCACCAGTATAAAAACTAAAGACAAAGAACACACCGGTCGAAGAAAAACTTTGTCCCGACAGAGAGCGCTCCGACTGAGCGAAGGCGAAAAACGCAAAAAACCAATGCGCACTGCATTAGCCCAATCGCGTAAGCACGGAGCAAAAAGACCAGAGACATCATCAGGCACACTGGGGGTCAGGTACACGGGAGGCTCTAAAGACGTACCGATAGCGGCGATTCGATTGTAGGCGCAAGAACCGGAACATGATAAGGCCCCGGCCCGCAAGCTCGCGGGGAAAACATCGAAGCAATATGGACACCTCCCATAAAAGCAACACGTCGCCGAAAACGCTTTACAAAGAAGAAGCACCGACAGCGTTCCGCGTACATCCAAAGACAAACAATACTAATTCAAAAATATATTCTCGCAATATCGCACACAACGCACACACAAACACAATCGTTTATCTTCTCAGCTCCTTCTTCACTCCAGTCCTCACGGCCACTTCGACGCCTTTCGCCGGTGAAATACATTACCATAAATAAACCGAAATAAACAAAAAACAAAAAGATATAGATACCAACCCTAAATACAGACCTCTCTTTTCATGTGCCCATTTAAATCGACGATAGCCTACCTCCTCCCCTCCCTTCCCCCCCCCCCCCAAATCAATCCACAACTCCCTCAACACACAAACAAAAACAGAAAGGCATGTATATATATACTGGTCGCATTTATTTTAGATTGGCAAAGCGCGTTAGAAAGTACCCCCCCCCCCCCCTCGCACCGCACCCCACCCCTGGTGTCTTTACTTCGATATTCCGAAACATCGCCTCGGGATACCAGGTGTATACATCCGTTATCGCGTAGAGCACTCATCGGCCATTACGCCCGAGCTGCCGGTATGGAAGAAGGCAGATTGAAGGCTCCGAGGAGGAAGATGGGAGACTCAGTTCTTTACCTCATCTACTACTCCGGAGAAATCCACTCGGCGCCTCGCGTGCCTCCACGTACAATTGCATATCGCGGGCATAAGCGAGTGTGTCACACGGGTCGGAGCTTTCGAAGCGCCCTCCCAAGCCTGGAACCCCAACTACGCGCCGTGCAGGGCAGTGAAGACTACGCTACAGGGATAGCGACAGCCCGTCATGTAGAGAAGAAGCATAGACTTTCCTAAAAAATACACTAGAAAGAACTATGGCGCGAGTGTTTATACGGGAGCTGAAACACACGACACTTCAGCGAGCATGGGAATGATGGATTGTCTTCGTACTTTCGGCTCCGTTTGGCTTCGCGTGACTTGAAACTACCTTGTCACGAAAAAAAAAAAAAGTTTAAGAGTTGCGCTTCACCACCTTAACCTTCCTTAGGCTCAACAATATTAAATCGGGTCATGAAGTTGAAAAAAAAAACGGTTCGTTCTTAAATTCGAAACAAAACCAAAGCACGGGAATGAACAATGCCATGAGTGCGTTTGAAGCCCGCAAGCACGAAGGATAGGCAAATCCACGTACTACCCTTCGCGCCCATGGTCGCTGAACGATGTCAGCGCCAGAGTGCCCCAGAGTTAACTTTAGGCAACTCTATGTAGAGAAGAGCCGCGGTGCGTGTTATCTCGGAAAAGCGGATGATTGATGATGATTGATTTGTCGGGTTTAACGTCCCAAAACCTCCATTTGATTATGAGAGACGCCGTAGTGGAGGGCTCCGGAAATTTCGACCACCTGGGGTTCTTTAACGTGCACCCAAATCTGAGTACACGGGCCTACGACATTTCCGCCTCCATCGGAAATGCAGCCGCCGCAGCCGGGAATCGAACCCGCGACCTGCGGGTCAGCAGCCGAGTGCCTTAGCCACTAGACCACCGCGGCGGGGCAAATTCTGGAAAAGCGGAGACAGGCGAATCTGACCACGTGAGCTACTAGCAACTCCGAGATTCTGCATTACTTTCACCGAAAATTTATTGCAATTAGTAAAAAGAAAGCAGTCGAAATTTAAAGGGCTCGTCTTTTTCTTAATCAGATACAATATTCGTGAGAACTAACTGACAATGAAGTTAAAGATGTTATAAAGGGATGTTATTAGCAGTAAATGGTAATGCAAATGTGAAGAAAAGTGGACGAAAAGATAACTTGTTGCTAGCAGGGAGCGAAACTTGCGACCTCCGAATGACGATGCTCTACCAACTGAGCTACAGCGGCGGCCATCCCTCTGTCCACTTTATGGGGTATATGCTCGTATATCTGCATTTCAACCTGGGAGTGTTCATCGGCGCAGCTGTAGTGGCTAATTACGGCGAGTGTTCGAACACTTCTTCGTGCGTGTTGGCGTCATGTGATACGTGACGCCAACATCATTGTTGGTTAGTTCTCATTAATATTGTTATCTTTAATGGACGTTTCATTTCGATTGAAATAGAATAGCACTCAACCATTGGTCTAGGCAGATAAATAGTCCGGTAAATTCGTAATTAAAGACGAATCGTCACAGTAAACGCCACCTGCCGTTTTAACATTGAACGGAAGCTATAGCATGCGTTGGTCACATCAGGGCATCCCATTTCCCTGTTCCGCTGTCCTCCGATTGGTGGACACTATTCACGTAGCCGCTTCGCTGTGCTCCGATTGGTTGACACTAATCAGGTAGCCTTGACTGCGCTGCATGGATTGCGCGGCACGGGGCGTTATACAGGTCGCGAAGGCGTCAACCTGACGCGTTTTGAGCAGCAACGCACCACCAGAGCGATCGAAGTGAAGAGGACACCTTTGGGCGGCAAGTTCTAAACGAATTAAACAAGCGGAAATAAAAGAAAGCACAAGGACGGGAGTTGACGACCCCGACTTGATTCCGCGGTGCTAAAATGCAAGGAGCTGGTGCGAGTCAGAGTGTCGTAAAGAGAGGACAGCGAGCGGATGATTGAGAGTACCTGCTGGAGATGCTTTCTAGATTAAAAAAAAAAAAACACGTATGCAGCGTACACACACCCTCGGAGTGCTAAGAAACACCTTGGGACAAGAGCGGGGTGAGAGTACAGCTTCGTCGATTTATTTCGATTTCACTCGGCTTGGTACTGGTGTCTCGCTGTAGTTGCGTCTCAAAAGCCTCCGAACTTGAAATCGTGGCGTCCTAGACTCTATACTCAATGCCAAGACAAGTGAGTCGTAGAAAGGCGAAAGTACTTCTGCTTCCTTAACAATTTTCTTCATTTTCTTTGTTAAATAATTCAGGAGGTCTTGTCTTATTGATAAAATGGGAATAGGCGAAGATTGGCTTGTGCATGTCTAATGTGCTACTTTCCTTTCTTTCTTTCTTTCTTTCTTTCTTTCTTTCTTTCTTTCTTTCTTTCTCTTTCTTTCTTCCTTTCTTTCCTTCGTTCTTTCTTTCTTTGTTTCTTTCCATCTTTCTTTCAAAGTGCGCAATTCTCCCACCAAACGTTTTCCTTCCTACACGCCGAAAATAAGACATTCACCCAGGTGATTGACAGCGCAACCCTTCAAGTGCTGCATGCAACTACGATGGCTACGCGTTAATATCCAGGCTACAAATGAGACGTGGCAACGCGAAACGACCAGTCAATTAACAGCACCTCGATAAGACACCAGATCGTCACAACACGTGCGACTGATCGCCTACAAGCCCACAACCAAGAAAAAATTGGTTACTGAAAAATGTTGCGCACAAACACGCACGGCGCCGGAGCACCTTTGAGGGCCTCAGCCGCATTTGTAAACACCGACGGCCCCTATATTTTTGATGATGTAGGTCACGTTCAGATTGACTCTTGGCTTCACCTTTCCACGTGTCGGGACGGTTTTGTGCTCTCCCATAGTAGGGTACTATGTACTCTGAATCGTTAAACATTTTTGTAACACAAGTGTGATCAGGATTCTGATGAAGGCCAGACTCTATAGACCAAAACGTCGAAATAAACCACGTGTTGTGACCGCTCACGGAGGATCTACTTGACTACTTCCAACGTTACGGCCACAGAACCACCATGTAATATATATATATATATATATATATATATATTGTAACGCGGAGAAATAAGACAAAGAGACAACGCCTTTGCTGCAGGCCGGCTGTTCTTTATCTGCTTCCTCTTCGTCGTCTTCCGTCTCTCCCAGGTATGCGCCGAGCACGATCGCCGCTTTGTCATCATTACACTCGGCCACGCTGCAGCTGGTCTACTCCTGTAAGAAAAACACAAACCAATGTCACGTTTGCCGCCGTATGCAGTTCTTCATCCGCGACACATGCACCGCAAAGTTATTCCGTTTTCTCTTGTCTCTGCGCGTATCAGAAGCTGTGGATCGTACTCGCCAAGTGTTATCTCCCAAGCGCTCAGAAATAATGTAAGGGCCGTCGTACTTTGGGTGCAGTTTGTTTGAAGACGATGGCGCACCTCGCTGTAGCCACACCTCATCACCTACACTGTATTTCGGCGCGGGACGGTGGCGTCGGTCGTAGTATCGCTTTTGTGCCTGTTGAGCATGCACAATCCTCCTACGCGCCTCCACACGGATATCGCGACAAAGTCTCTGGCGTGCAGCGGAACGCCCTACTTTAACGGGAGTGTCCAAACCGAACGTAGCATTCAGTTGCGGGAGCTGACCATAGACAATCTCGTAGGGGCAAATTCCTGTGGAGCTGTGTGCCGCCGTGTTCACTGCGTACGCAGCTGCTTGGAGATGATCATCCCAGTCGGCCTCACCTCGTTTGTGATTCTTACAGTACGGTGCGAGTCTAGCCTGGATAGTCTGGTTCGACCTTTCGGTCAGTCCGTTCGCCTGCGGATGGTATGCCGACGCGAAGTGATGGTCCACTCCAGCTTGTTGTAGGTAAGTGCGGAGCTCGCGACTGCGAAAGGTGGTCGACCGGTCGGAGATCAACTTGTTAGGAAGACCGTGTCGCCATTCGAAGCGATCTTTCAGGAATCGGATGACATGGCTAGCAGCAAGCGAAGGCACGGCCGCGACCTCTACGAACTTGGACAAGTAGTCCACAGCGAGTATAATGTAACGATTGCCCGCTGTCGTCATTGGAAGAGGCCCGATGTGATCTATGCCCAACGTGTGGAAAATTGTCTCTGGAGGCTTGATCGGCGTAAGAAGTCCATGTCGAGCTCCAGGACGTCGTTTGTGTTGCTGACAAATCTCGCAACTGGCAACGTATGAACGCACGCTTTTATCCATTTTCGGCCACCAAAAACGTTCTTGTGCCTTGCGTAAGGTGGCTCTGTAGCCAACATGGCCTCCCTCGGGAGTGTCATGGATGGCGCGTAGTACGCTCGATCTTAAGGTGTCAGGAATGACCAGGAGATGACACTCGGTGCTTTTATCGGCCCAGTGACGCCGATACAGCGTTCCATTACGTAAGACAAACTTGGCATTGCGTCCCGCATCGCCAATGGAGTCTATAACGGATGCGAGTCTTCCATCGGCTTGCTGAGCCTTGGTCACGTCCTGTTGAGAAAACAGGATCCAGGTTTCTCGATTTCGTGTGGAGAACTCCTCGATCGGATTTCGCGATAAAGCGTCCGCAAGCTGATTTTGTGCTCCAGCACGGTGACGGATGTCGTACGTATAGTCTTGGAGCCGAACAATCCATCGGGCAAACTTGTGCTTGAGGTGCTGCTTCTGGAACATCCACGCAATCGCGGAGTTGTCTGTTACTACCGTGAAGTGTCGGCCAAACAAGTAGTGGCGGAACTTTTCATCCACACTCCATACTACAGCCAAACACTCCAGTTCATTCGAATGATAATGCCGTTCCGCGTCCGATAGTTTACGACTGGCGTAGCAGATGACGTGCCCACGCCCACTCGAGTCACGTTGAAGTAAAACCGCCCCCAGGCCAATCTGACTCGCATCAGTATGGACTTCTGTCATCCAATCTTCATTAAAGTGGCAGAGCACCGGGCTATGTGTAAGCTGGTGTTTGAGGGTTTGGAAGGCGTTATCCTGCAAAGGACCCCACTGAAATTGGGCGTTTTTCTTCAGTAAGTCCGTGAGTGGAGCAGCAGTTGACGCAAAGCTCGGTACAAACTTGCGCAAGTATGACGCCATTCCTAGGAATACCTGGAGCTGTTTTATAGATGTTGGGGCAGGGTATTTGGCAACGGCGTCTATGCGTTCAGGCAAGGGTCGTACGCCATTATGAGATATCTGATAACCAAGATAAGATATTGTCGTCAACCCAAACTGGCACTTCTCGCGGTTAAGTCGAAAGCCGGTGTTGTATAGCCTCTGCAGAACCGTGTCGAGATTTTGTAGATGTTGTTTTTCTGTTTCCCCGATGACTAGAACGTCATCGAGGTACACGACGCAGGCACGGTCTATCAGTGTGCCTAACACTGTGTTCATGGCACGCTGAAAGGTGCTTGGAGCAGTTCGCAGACCGAACGGCATCCGATTAAACTCGTACAAGCCAGATGGTGTTCGGAAGGCCGTCTTAAACTTATCTTCTTCAGCCACGTTGATCTGCCAATACCCTGCTTTTAAATCTAGCGACGAAAAGAACCTCGCTTTTCGTACGGCGTCAATAGCGTCGTCAATGCGTGGCAGCGGGTACGAGTCTGGTATGGTGTGCTTGTTCAGCTCTCGGTAGTCAACACAGAATCGGAGATTGCCGTCCTTTTTACGGACTAGGACAACAGGTGCTGCCCACGGGCTAGAAGATGGCCTGATTATGCTTGCGGCAAGCATTTCTTGCACCTGCTGGTCAATTAATATCCGCTCTCGTTCGGCATATCTACGTAACGGTATGGACACCGGCGGATGATTGTCGGTAGTAATATGGTGCACTAGCACGCTAGTTCCGGGAAGCTGAGTAGTAGTATCAGCGAAGAGCGATGCGTGCCTCTCGAGTATTGCGGGAAGTGTAAGTGGCGTCGTCAGCTCACCTTGGGATTGCGCCGGAGGCACACTTGGAGCCACAGGATGGAGGTTGACGGTACTTCCTTCCACCGTGAGGCGCACTTCCCCGGAGAGCAGGTAGTCGGCCCCTAAAACCATGTCTGTGGGCAGGTCGTCGAAGACGGGCACCGAGGACAAAAACTTGCTGCCGGCCTCGGTGTTGAGTTGCAGGTTTAGGGCACCGACCGGTAGTACGTCGCCACCGAGACCCCGCAGTGGTGGCTCAGTCCAAGGCTGGAGAGGTTCGGAGGCGTGGCGGCGAAGCAACGCCGTACGTTGAGCTCCGGTATCAACGAGAGCTGTCAGTTCTCCGATGCCGTCGACGCGGACCTTGAGGGTTGGAAGTGGGCGTGATTGATATTGCATCGCTTGAGGTTGGCTTTGTGGGCAGCTTTTATACCCATGCCCGATGCGGCCACACGTATAGCATCCGCGTCTCGGTGAAGCTGGCTCCTTTGGGCCAACTGCAGCCGCCCGGCGATGAGACGTGTCCTGCAACTCCATTGCCTGGCGTACGAAAGTGGAGATGTGGACTGGGTGGTTGTAGGCGGACAAGACGGCTGCGTGCGTCGAGTCATGGATCCCGTCGATGATGTACTGCCTGGCTGCGGAGGAGGTCCACTGTATATCGCAAGCTTGTAAAAGGTCCAGCTTGTCGTAGATGTAAGTCGCGACGTCCTCGGTTGCACCTTGCCGGCGTGACCGCATGGTCATGAAACGGTCGTCGTAAGCGCTCGGAAGCGGCGCAAACGCGGACATCAGGGCCGCGCTCCATGTTTGCCATGTAGCGTATGTACTGCCTTGGAAACGATGCCACGCTTGGGCAGATCCTCGCAAACGTCCTTCAGCGACCGACTTCTTAATCGTGTCGCTCCACGAGTATTTAAGGGCAACCGAGTTTATCACGCTTACCCAGTTGGTAGGGTCATCCTTGAATCCATGAAAATATGGAATTTCGTTCTCGTTGAACGATCCAAAAGAGGCGCAGCCAAACCCGGATGTCTTGAGCTCTTGGGCGAACAGAGAGAAGCCTCGAGAAATGGCCTCGCTGCAGTCATGATGCGGTGCCGCCGTGGAGGCTTGGACGCCGTCCGTGATCGGTGGGGAGTTCGAGAGCACTCGTCCACTTCGAAGTGTAGTGGACGCAGGGATATCGGGGTCAGTAGTTCGCGACTGCGCCATTGTAACGCGGAGAAATAAGACAAAGAGACAACGCCTTTGCTGCAGGCCGGCTGTTCTTTATCTGCTTCCTCTTCGTCGTCTTCCGTCTCTCCCAGGTATGCGCCGAGCACGATCGCCGCTTTGTCATCATTACAATATATATATATATATATATATATATATATATATATATATATATATATATATATATATATATATATATATATATATATATATATCGTCATCAAACCGTACCTCAAGATACCTATAGTCTACTTATAGAATACTTACGATTTGATTGATTGATTTGTGGGGTTTAACGTCCCGAAAGCACCATATGATTATGAGAGACGCCGTAGTGGAAAGCTCCGGAAATTTCGACCACCTGGGGTTCTATAACGTGCACCCAAATCTGAGCACACGGGCCTACAACATTTCCGCCTCCATCGAAAATGCAGCCGCCGCAGCCGCCGGGATTCGATCCCGCGACCTGCGGGTCGGAAGCCGAGTACCTTAGCCACTAGACCACCGCGGCGGGGCTATTTAATAACTAAAAAAAAACAGTGCTATGGTAGACGCATATACGCATGGAAACCGATTGGTGCAGTTGACGTTTCGAGACCTCGTTAAATTGTTGTTACGATACACGCAAATGAGAAAACATTCGTTTACTAGCCCAAGGTGGATGTACCGACGTGTCTCTTGCGTAAAGTCGAGCATGCAGAGTTGAAGGGCAGTTCCAGAACTGCTACGGGTGAAGAACTCTGCTGCACGCCCGACACAGGCCGTGCAAGCGTAGCTCAGCTGCAGTGACAATGCCCTCAGTCGCGACTCGTCCATCGTCTCCACTAACGCCGCGGTGAATGCACGTACGTCGTCGAGTGCTTCAAATCTCATTCGTATGCGCGCGTGCATGCCTCACCCTGTTTTATCGGCGCGCGGCTTTTCACTTTCGCATAACCTTCCACCCTCCCCTCTTCCACCGCCATTTCACCTCCTCATATCAATCCCGCCTCGTCAGTCCACTGGGGAACATTATCGTTTTTTTTTTTTTTGCTTCGTTCTTGCCTCTCAAGCCACGGACGCGACACAGAGGGGACATCCGAACGACTAGGCCTACAACACTTCAGCTTTCAACGGACGCGGCTCGGAAAAAATACAACCTCGTAGCACTTGCCAATAGACCCAAGTCCTATCAACGCCACCAGCCGCATCACTTTGCGATCACCCTCCCCATATGCTTTTCTTTTTTTTTTTTGGCTTTCGGCCATATATCCATCGTTAGTTGAAACTTACTTCTTTTTTGGGTGCTCCTTGACCACGGGATGCAATCGGAGCCACACCGCGTCTCTATCTGCCCATGCCCCGCGCTGCTACCTATACTCTTCCGATACAGACATGCAGTGCGGAATTCGGCCATCGCACGCCGGGACAATTTGCTTTTCCATTTGTATGGAGGGAGACACTCTCAGTCTGGCGGTGATTAGACGCGTTCTGCGACATCAAATCTGTGCAATGGTGTGACTGGTATACAGGGGTTCAGTATGCCGTCCGAAAATTAAAAAAAAAGGCCTCTCTTGGGCTCCCGGCGGCCATGTCTGTCAGGTCTCGGGGCTTTGCTCAGACAACGCTGAGACAGAAGACGTCTGTGAGTGAGCGAAGAATATTGAGCAATCATATTATGCTTAACAAGGGCGTTGTGTGATGGTGTCAAGAAGACGATGCAATGTAAGCCATGCGATCTTCGTGAAAATGCAGACGGCAGCTTCGCATGGGTGTGTTCCTATTGCCTTGTGTGTTCTGCAACGTCATCTGCGGACGAGTAGAAGACGCTGAGCTGAACAACAAGGGCGTCACCAAAGTGTGAGCAGAAGGCGCTAAGCATTAAAATGGCGTCACCCAACAGGTGAGAAGACAGTGACGCAATGCACCGTGCTCGAGTTTTGCGACATATAGGAAGCGGAAGTGTACAACTGGGTTCCTGGACACGCAATCTGGTACTAAGCAGACGACATTAAACAAAAATTAAGGAAGTCACCAGATGATGAGCAGAAGACGCTAAACATGAGAAGATCTTTGTCGCCTGATTGGTGGGCAGGCCATGACGCAATACACATTGCCCGACTTTCACGGCGTACAGACAGCAGGAGTGTACCGCAGGGCTACTGGGTTCCAAGATACAAAATCCTGGGATTTCTAGGAACCAGGATAAAAACTACTGATTCAGCATACTAAGCAAGATGACGTACATTGTTATGGTTAGTAAACGGTGCTAAGCGAGAGTCTGAGAGTCACCTGATAATGAGCAAACAACGATTACAATTCATGCGGCACGAATATGGTGACATACATGCAGCAGACAATGTAGACGTTAAGATGCCCTCATATGAGCTAGCTGGTTCATTTTTCAAAGACGATTCTTCTGGAGGTGAACTTAAGAGCGTCTGAGTGCAAGCTAGTTGGTACGTATTCGTAAGCAAAACTAACCCCAAATGAAAACGAAGACAATTGACGCACGACTATCCCTGACCAACAACTGCAGACCAACACACTGCGTCATTTAAGTCTTCGTCTTTGCTGCGTCGTCTTCTATAGCGCCAAGTACACATACTTTTATCCCAAATGTTGAAAAATGGCCCTTCTGAAAACTACAGGCAATTTCGAGCATCGAATGCCTAGCATCGAAAGCCTAGCATCCGCAAGACTGCACGGTACTAACGAGGCGAAGCGATGATAGTGTCCGGCTCATTCCCTTTTCATAATCTTGTTTCTATTTCCTTCGTATGCCGCGCTGAGAGGTATGATGAGGTCCAGGAACTGCGCCATCTTGTGGGTCCTCCGGTCAGGCCGGCCGGGTCCAGTAGTTTATCTAAACGCCACCTGCCTTCGACACCCTTATCACCACTGCCGTTCGAGACCACCGACGCCACTACACCACCTCCGTGTAGAAATGCTCCGTCGTCTCCCCCCCCTCCCCCGTTGCCACCGACATGCATGGTCTCAGTGGTGTGTCTGAGGTAGGCAATGTGGGGCTTCCCAACGCTGGAACTCAGTCGTTGACATCGTCAGGAATACTAAAGCGTATCCGAAAATCATTTATGCACTCAAGTAAAGTATCAAAGTGGAACATACTTATCGCGATCAGCACAAAAAAAAGTTCATCACTGGTTCAACTGGATTTTTTAAGTGTGTTAACCTGGACTTCACTAACCCAGTGGTGTTGTGTTTTTTTTGCTTTTTTGTGCGCTGATCGTGATGAATATTTATTAAGTCATTGCTTTTCTATACGAAAGGGACAGTTGACGTACCCTGCCGGTTAGTCGTCTCTCTAAGGCACCGGGGCACACGATTAGAAATTGCGGGTTAAAGGCTAGCGTCGTAGGATTGGCAGCATCAGTGGAGGCAAGCTAAGGTGGCACCCAGTTTCTTGGGTATGAATTCCTGCCCCCCCGTTTGTAGCACGAAGCCACGAGGAACCCGTACGAATTTTACAAACAGGAAAGCTTCTGGCTGTTGAAAGATTCATCCTGGTCAGCGGATCGAGCCCGGGTCCATCACCTATCTGAGACGGTCGTTCTATCATTTGAGCAAAACCAGTATATTACCAATTGGCCGTGCGAAGGCGACTTAGCTGCAGGAAATCGATGCACATGGACACAGGATACTGCAACTGGGTTATGAGAAAGCGCAATAATGCGAATGACTTGTTCTTCTTGTTCACCTATTGTCCGTGGCGCATACCCACTATGGGGGATTGGCCCAAGAATCAAGTGGTTTTAAAAATTATTGTTCAGATTTTAAACAATATGGATATAATAGAAAGATTACCGATAACCTAGGAAAGTGTGGTGCTTGATCTAACGCAGTTAAAGAAACGAATTTATTTTCAGAATAGAGCAATAATCTGATTTTTATACGTATATAGTTCTGTTGATTGATATGTGGGGTTTAACGTCCCAAAACCACCATATGATTATGAGAGACGCCGTAGTGGAGGGCTCCGGAAATTTCGACCACCTGGGGTTCTTTAACGTGAACCAAATCTGAGCACACGGGCCGACAACATTTCCGCCTCCATCGTATATAGTTTTGTAGACACGTTATGATAGTGAAAGAGATTAATTAGTCAACCTATTAGTTTTATCAATATAGTCCCGGACGGCCGCGCATGCTGTCGCATTAGAGAACCCAGAAATGGAAGCTCCAAAAGACAAAATGACAGGCACAGATAAGTCCATACCAATACCACGTAAAGGTATTTTAAAAGTGTTTTTCGTAGTTCTAGATAGCAACAATAGTTGAGTATGATGATGATGATGATGATGATGATGATGGTGATGATGATGATGATGACGACGACGACGACGACGACGACCTCATGTGAATGGCACTCACCCACAAAGGGCGATGGGCCAAGAACCTGGCGGCAGAGGATGCTTAAAGTAATAAAATATTTCTGTTCCTTGTGTGCGCTTTTTTTTTTCATTGTCACCGCAAGCGTTTTCTGCGTTGTTTTGTTCACGCCCTCGTTCTAACACGCTGGCTCACGGAATGATAAAAGCGACGAAGCGGGCAACAATGGCCTGACGCTTTTCTAGTTGTGCTCACTGAGTGCAGCTTACGAGTGAATAGAACGCTTCTTCGCAAAATGCAGTCGTTATTATTCGAAAAAAAAATACGAATCGCATCATTTTGGGCTTGGATTGGATTGGACCCGAAATGGATTGAGTTGTTTTTTTTTTTGTCTAAGAATCATCAACACCGTCAAACACGTGATGATAATGATGACGATCTGTTTCCATCTGTCGGCTCCCACCTTTAAAACCGTTCAAATGAAGTTTACTGTGCATTGTGTTTCCACACGTAACATTCATCAGCATCATCAACCACATTATGACCATGATGATGTGCTCCCATCTGTCAGCTGTCATCCTTTTACCATATCTAAGTGACTAGTCCCGGCACAAAAAGCGACGTTGGGATGCATTTGGCAGTTCACAGCCTCGGAATTATTTGGATTCGCGACATAAAAAAAAACTTAGAAATCAAAAGTCTAAACGGTTGCCAGACGGCGACAGCTGGGAGAAACGAAAACAAATAGGGTTCCTAAAGACGCAACCCCGTCGTCCTTGGAATCCATTTTGAAGCTCCTTTTTGACAGTCGAAGGTCGCGAGCCTGGTGATTTCCGCCAAGCTATAGAGCGCAGAGCGCCACCCCATCAGCCAATCACAACTCGCGCCTGTCTGTTGGCAAGAGGTCACACGTCTTCGGTGACCTCACTTTTTTTTTCCCCACATGAAAGAGCTCGTCGACGTCGAAGCCAATTTTCTTTTTAGTTCTCTCACCTACTTGTTTCTTTTTTTTTTTTTGCAAGGTGCCACTCAAACCGGCATGTATTGACAAGGACATCATTCAATTTCGTGAGCTTCTATAGAAGTGCGAGCGTCCAGAACAGCCAACCCAAGAGTACACGCGCGCAAAGAGACGACGAGAGAACGAAATTTCGTAACCGTCTTTTACTATTTTTTTTTTTCGGAAGTGATTGCGTCTCGCTCTCTGCTACGATCATAAGTGTGAGTGAGTATGAGTAAGTGAGATCACTTAAATGCGCGTATTAGCGAGTGATCGAGCAAGTGAGAGAGCGAGTAATCGAGTGACTGAGAGCGAGTCCTCGAGTGAGAGGGTAAGGGAGCGATTGTGATGGGGTTATTGATTGATTGATTGATTGATTGATTGATTGAGTGGGTGGGTGGGTGAGTGAGTGAGCGAGCGAGTGAGCGAGTGTGACTCATTGTGAGCGATTAGTCAGTAAGCGGAAATTTCCGGTGAGGGACTCGATATTAATTTTTACCATCTCATTTAAAACGTGCCCATAAAGCGTGATTTTTTTCCTCGCATTTCTTTTGCTCCTCTTTCCCTCCTATACACGTCGTTGTCTCTCCCTTTAGCAGACCCTTCGCTAACACGTCACATGCCCAAACTAGTGGTACAGCTCGGCCTGTCATTCTTATTTAGCAAATATTTCTCTAATAACTGCGCTTATCACCCTGTTAAATTATCTGGAATACGAAGTACTACCTCGAGCGTCGTCGAAATATAGATACATTCACTCGGAAAAAGTGATGCGGTTACCACTCACACAGACATTTTCTCTGAACGAAATACTAACGCTACCACACGCGCACAAAGGAAAGAAAGAAAGAAAGAAAGAAAGAAAGAAAGAAAGAAAGAAAGAAAGAAAGAAAGAAAGAAAGAAAGAAAGAAAGAAAGAAAGAAAGAAAGAAAGAAAGAAAGAAAGAAAGATGCAGTAATAACACGGATAGGCCGCACCACGTCATCAAGCTTGATTTCAACTCCGATAACGTTATACTCGACTGAACGTTTGTCACAACGACCTACTAAGGTCGTAAGTCTTAGCGCGCTCAGAATTACAGATACAGTGTTCTTCAATACTGCACAGTAGTATTAAGATGGCACCTGCTTTTTGCCTGATCATCATAATGACGCTTATTTCTAGCTCATCCACAAACAACGATTACACACACAAAAAAAAAACGTTACAGCGGGAAGCAATACCCACCCGATAAAACAGCTTGTGCACGGCATGCGTGAGATTGCGCGCGGCAAGCATGTACTGGCTGCACTTTAAGACGAGTCTGTTTCGAAGGGCAACATATACAGCCGACTATTTAAGATTGTCCACAAAGTCTCCACTTAGCTATGGGGCAGAAACCTGGAGACTTACAAAGAGGGTTCAGCTTAAATTGAGGACGACTCAGCGAGCAATGGAAACAAATATGGTAGGTGTAACCTTAAGAGACAAGAAGAGAGCAGAGTGGATTAGGCGACAAACGGGGGTTAAGGAGATATCATAGTTGAAATAAAGAAGAGGAAATGGACATGGGCCAAACATGTAGCGCGTAGACAGGATAACCGCTGGTCATTAAGGGCAACAAACTGGATTCCCAGAGAAGGGAAGCGGGTTAGGGGGAGACAGAAGGTTAGGTGGGCAGAAGTTTGCGGGTATAAATTGGCAGCAGAGAGCACAGGACCGAGTTGGCAGGCGGAACATGGGAGAGGCCTTTGTCCTGCAGTGGACGTAGTCAGGCTGATGATGATGATGATGATGATGACAAAGAGAAAACAGATTAAAGGACTTAAACACACAAGCCTTTGAAACTATTCCGAATGATAAGCGGTGAATTAAACACCCTCGTTAACGCGCGAAGGTCGGACGCCTATCGTCGCAGCATGAACCGTCACCAAGAAAGGAAAAAAGACGTATGATAACGTCCGATGATAACGATCACGCTTTTGCCCTTTAAAGTGGCCCAGATATATATATATATTTTTTGGAAGCGCCCACTTCGCTTACAAGCTGTATAAGCTACAGTGGGACGCCCCGCCGCGGTGGTCTAGTGGCTAAGGTACTCGAATGCTCACCCGCAGGTCGCGGGTTCGAATCCCGGCTGCGGCGGCTGCATTTCCGATGGAGGCGGAAATGTTGTAGGCCCGTGTGCTCAGATTTGGGCGCACGTTGACGAACCCCAGGTGGTCGAAATTTCCGGAGCCCTCCACTACGGCGTCTCGCATAATCATATGGTGGTTTTGGGACGTTAAACCCCACATATCAATCAATCAAGCTACAGTGGGACCGCGTCACGTTACAAACACTTTGGATTCATTTTTTATAGCCATATCGGCCCCTGCAGACGTACCTGTAGATATCGCCGTGGAATGCGCAAAGCCGCGGACAGCGATGCTTCCATCGGCATAGCTATACGGGGGGGTGACGGATCAAAGCTTACGTAAAAAGAAATCGAAATGAACCCCATACACGCAGACGGAGAACCAGTCTTTCTTCGCCTTTTTTTTTTCTAACGAAGCTCGCCGGTCTTTTAAGATGCCGCCGTAGACAGGCCTCACGACTGAGTGTGTCAGGTTGCTTGCTTTTCTCTTTATGCAAACGTTAACCCGACTGTCTATGTTTGGCGTAGTTGTCGGTTGCCCAATCGTTGTTTCAGCATCATCGATACCATAGCTGCCCATAGGGAGGGCGAGAGGGAGGGAGGGACAAGAGTTCACTCGTTTATACCCCCCCCCCCCGTTCCTTGTTATTTTAAGGGGGGTGCCAAGATTGGCTCATACTCCAATCGAGTCGGACATGCTCAGTCATAGTGTAATGTTAATGTAGAGAGAATTATGTGGACAGTGTTTCTCGTTTGTTTTACTACAATTGCAGTCTAAGAACCCTGGTGTTTCATCTCTAGAACAGCTCGCTTCCCACTTTTACATCCGAAAACTCTGGGACCAAAGGTAGGCCGACGTGAGACGCACATGATCACCTCATTGTAACTTTTTTTCTTTCATCCGTTGTCTGAAACTTGTTTTCTCGATGCCTCAACCTTGCACACGCCTGCAGGACGCGAAGGACACATAACAAACGCGGTGCGTACCCAACGTAAAGCGCACAAACGAACACACACAACCACACACACGAACACATGTATTACACGTGCCTATATGCAAGCAAAAAGCACACACACACAGCACTCGCACAACAGCACTAGATATACACCCAACTCAAGCATACAAACACTGCCGCGCACATCGGTAGCATGTCTTCTTTTGATCCTTTTTTTCTTGATTCGAGATGGGGAACAACCATACTTCACCTATGTAGTGCGTGTGTTTCTATATGTGCATGCATGTGTTCATGTGCAGTATAGGAATATTTCGGGAAAACGGTAGAACCCTCCCTGCTTTACACTATAGCAAAAAGACAAGCACGCGTCCGTATGTAAATACAACGTGCACGCACAGAACTCAAGAGACAGAGGAAGGCCACCGCGGTAGATTATGCGACCGTTAAGGAACTGAGATCGCGCTACACACTTCTTCGGGGTGAAGAGCTCGCGCTGTTGAACCTTCTTTCGCTTGGAGTGCAGTGGCGGAGGCGCCTTGGTTCGTTGCCGCATGCGGCCGCGTCATCGTGGAAGGCGTACGTGACCGGCATCGCTACGCCCTCATATCGGCCCCGAAGCTGCTAGCCCGCCGCAGCGATCTCCCCCCTCTCTTCTTCGCCACATCGTTTCTTCTTATTCGCCCTCTTCTTCGCCGACGTCCATGCAACAACTCTTCGCGGCGGTTGCGGACTGCACGACGCACGCACTCACGCCTTCTTCGAAAACGGCTACGCCGTCAAGAGTTATGAAAGTCGCGCCGAGAGAAAAAAAAGGCAGCTCCGGTCTTTCGAGAGAAGACGGCATCCATTTTTGTGTGTTTGTTTCTTCTATGTGCGTTTCTGAAGACTCCGTCTCTTGTGAGTACGCCGAGCAGCGGCGACAAAGGTATGCAAGCGGAGGGTATAACGCCACAGCCAAGTGCACGCTGTGGACCATGGCCTCCGAGATGGCGGCGCGCGCCCGCCATCTTGGAGGCTATGTTTGAACCGTAGTTTCCTAAAACTAACAAGAAAAGACTCTGGTACTGCGATCGTTCAGCGACCACGAGAATGATGGGTAGTACACGCAAGGGTTAGCCCAGCCTTCGTGCTTGCGGGCCTCGAGTGCATTTGTGGCTCCAATTATTTTTGTCTTCTGGTTTTGTTTCGAATCAAAAAAAGAACGGACAGTGGTAAACGTCGTGAGCCGATTTCAAGTGGCGAACCTAAAAGGTTGAAGTGCGACTGCCCAAGACTTTCTGGTATTCGTTTCGTGACGAAGCAACTTAAGGCCACGCGAAGTCAACCGAAGCCCGAAATACGAAAATTAGACAAATACGTGTACTACCCATCACTTATATGCTCGCTGAAGCGCCGTGCGTTGCAGCTCCCGTAGACACTAGCGCCAGAGTTCCCTTATGTATCCATAGGGAGATCTACGCTTTGGACGAGAGTATTGGGATGCGAGTTCAGTCTTCTGGAGCAACTATACGGAGGTGGCGACGGGGTGTAATAAGGCATCATGATAGAAGTCATTATCATGATTAGCCTACTTTCATGGCCACTGGGAGGCCTCTCACAACTACTTCCAAGTCACCCTATTTTGCGGGAGTTCTTTCCATTTTATTCCGGCGAACTCCTTAATTTCACCGCTCCATTCAACTCGCTGCCGTCATTGGTGCACTTTATTTTCCCATAGCTTTCACTAAACACCCGTCCCATTGTTATAAACATTGGCTTCCATTAATCAGTACGACTTATTACGCGACCGGCAGAGCTGCATATTATGGCGAAAGTCTCGTGTGCCTCATAAAACAGGAAAATTGACCGGCGTCTCGGGTCGGCATCCCCCGTCAGAGACGTCAACCCGAGTGATGCAAAAATCATGATCACGTGACGGCATCATAGCTCGCCAAGTTTGCGACGTCATTGTGACGTCACTTGGAATCCACTGTAACGTTCAATAAATACTCGCTGATTTACCCGCCCGGGAACCCGCACGTGGCTTTCCTGGTGATAGTCACATCATCTCTCACTATTTCTTTCTTACTCAATACTATCCAAAGCTCTTCCATCTACTCTAGCACACGCTCCCCCATCCATTCGCTAAACCACATATCATTACTCTCCATTACATTCCAAACTATCTGTATCATTCTACTCATCCACATCCCCTACCCACAGAGTTTCGCAAAATTAACTATAGAAGAGCACTCTGGCGCTGAGATCGTTCAGCGACCATGGAAATGATGGGTAGTACACACATTTGCCTAGTCTTCGTACTTGCGGGCGGCGAATCGTACCTGCGGCTTCGTTTACTGCTGTTGTTTCGGTTTTGTTTTGAAAGAAAAAAAAAAACGAACCCTTTTGAGCTTAGAGACTTGATTCGAAATAGTAAGCCTAAAAGAATAAGGTTGTGAAGCGCAAACGGTGAGCGTTTGCCAATTTGTGTTTTTGTAAAAAAAACAGCTCCAAGCCACACGAACACACACGGAGCCAGAAGCAGGCCAGAAGTACGAAAATTAGACAAATGTGTGTACTACCCATCATTCCCAAGCTCGCTGAAGCGCTGTGTGTTGCAACTCCCATAGACACTAGCGCCAGAGTTCCCTCTAGTAAGTATTGCGGGAAACTCTATGCCCCTACCTTACCTCTCTTCCGAATTCTAACCCCAAGCCTGCGACACAGTATAGTGGAGCAGGTGGGTTCTCCCATGGCGCTCTCACATCCTGTCCCTGTGAATCCATTGTAAAAACGCGTGGCGACGTCATGCAATGACGTCGCCATGCTTGGCCATTCCTTGGCCAAGCGTGAAGTGCCTTCGGTCATTGCTTGGCCAAAGCGGTGGACCGATCCCGGATGCCGTGCAAAACAACGCGAGGAGAGCAAAGGGCTTAATTTCTCCGATCTTGGAGGCATTGCGATACCACGTTAGAAACCTTTCACAAAAATAAGGGGGAGGGGAAGGGAGGCATGGATTCAATACATCACCTTAGAAAAAATAATGTATCTGTTGCCTTTGAGTCGACTCAGGCAGATGCCTAAGAGACCCTGCGAGTTTTTTTTCGCTTAATATCGACCACACTAGATATCAAAGATATCACTGATATGCCATAGCCCATCAGTTCTTTGTTCTCCGACCCATACTGCCATGCTGCAATCTCTTTGAAGTTACGTCTACCATTTTGCGCTCCATTTCGCGCTGCGCAGTCCTTAACTTTTCTGAGTTAAGTCATAGCAAACTACGGCGTAGCGACTGCCAAATGACGAACGCACTGGCGCCAACCGTTTCTGTGATATCACTCATTCGTGTAACGCGCGGTCGGCCTATTCGTACCGAGAATTGCGTGACTAACAACGAAACAAGACGGCGGCAGTTAAAGTGTGCTACAGATTGCGCTAGTTCTGGCGTCTACAATCCGAGCCTTGAAGCGAGGCTAGCTAATCAGCCTCCATGTGACCAAGTCAGTCGGGATCCCAATCCATTTTACTGTATCGAGAGATCTACTCACGCTATACTCCATCCTTCCTGACACGCCGTAATTACACGGTAAAAGAGCAAAGTATCAAAATGTGTTGTACAGAGTGCGCAAGCTAATGACGCTGTCGAGTGAGCGTCCAAGCGGAATGCGTTAAAACCTCCATTTAACGAAGTCAACCACACCAGCCAATTGACTTCATGGACAACACGCTCGAAACCACAGATGAAATCTTTACGCCAATGCGGTGTTTTCCTGAACTGTAGACAGATATCGACGCAGTAACGTAGTCAGTAACTCATCAGAATCAATTAATGTTCATTGTCTGTCTGTCTGTCTGTCTGTCTGTCTGTCTGTCTGTCTGTCTGTCTGTCTGTCTGTCTGTCTGTACGTCTGTCTGTCTGTACGTCTGTCTGCACGTCTGTCTGCACGTCTGTCTGTCTGTACGTCTGTCTGCACGTCTGTCTGTACGTCTGTCTGTCTGTACGTCTGTCTGTACGTCTGTCTGTACGTCTGTCTGTACGTCTGTCTCTCCGTCTGTCTCTCCGTCTGTCTGTCCATCCGTCCGTCCGTCTGCCTGTCTGTCTGTCCGTCCATCCACCTGCCTGCCTGCCTGCCTGCCTGCCTGCCTGCCTGCCGTACATTCTGGGGCAAAAAGAGTCATTCGACTTTTTTTATGAACAAGAGTTATGGCTTGATACGTATTTGACTCGCTTTAAAGATGCACGTTAACTCTCTTTGGAGGTCATTATACTCTCTTCGAAGAGTGATGCCACTCACGAGAGAGGTAACGTACCTCTTTTTAGAGTCGTATACGTAGCAAGTCAGAACTTTCAAAAAAAGAATAATTTCCTTGGGGTGCAAGCACGTACACTACAACGAATATGGTGATGATACTGATGATTCGATGACGACGACGATGAATTGTGCTGACGTCATGAAAGCGATCCGGCAACGCATGACTCAAACGAGATAAAGGTGAAAGCTAACTGCACTACAAAAAAGAGTCATCTGACTGTGAGTCCTGACTTTACGTGTACAAGACTCTCTTTAGGGAGTCATGAGAAGTCTCATTTGAGATCGTTATATTCTCCTCAGGCAGTTGTGGCACCCGAAAGAGAGTTAACGTGTCTAACTAAAGAAAGTCCTACACGGGGCAAATTAAGAGTCACCGTAAAGAGTAATGCTTACTCTTTTTTTTTTTATGGTGCACGAGAAACTGCTTCCGAAAGAAAATTAAAACGCTCCACCCGCAACCCAGCAGTCGAGCCAGCGTGGTGCATGGGAGTATTGGAGACGTGTACTGAGTGCCATTCCCGACATGATGAAAACAACTTTCCTACCTCTTGCTTTTACATCACTGCACGGAATTAGCGAGGAGAATCCGACAGAAGACCCCGGTACCCCACACGCAGACGAAAAGAGCGATTACAATAACCTCCGCACTTTAGTGCACCGAGAGAGTCTTCTGTACCCACACGCCCTCCCAATAGCACCTTCCTTCTATAGAGAGGTAACGCGCGGAGTAATACATTCGGTACTTGTTCCTCTTCATCGGTGATAATGGCGCGAGGGAACGTCACGTGATCAGGAGGAGACGTGAGCGCGCATATTTACTCAGCCTGCGCTCCAAAGACGCGCGTGAATGATTATAGAGCGTGCGCGAGGCGTTATGCGTATATATTTCAGTATACGCAGGAGCAAGGACCACTGGAATACATTGCAGCGAGGCGCAAGAACGAATGATTGTGCGACGGCGCCATATCTGTGTTTCCCTGACGAGCTCTGTAGCATGGCGCTTACACAGCATTCGCTTCGGCCTTATTTTTTTTTGTCGATAAAGAAAGATATTGTTACACGACATCGGCAACGAGAGAGCATCAGGTGGACGACGAAGACGACGAATGCGATCGGGCTCGTGTTGTTGTTGCTGTTGTACCTCCATCTTGGCAGCGGCTGCTTCTGACTCTCCACGTATATTTTGTGAATATATTAATTTCATCCATTCTCTCACCCCCCGTGACCTTTGGTGGAGGTGCGGGGTATCAATCCCAGTACCTCTCGCAAGCCTGCCAATACAGGAACGAAGTCGCTAAAGGTACTGTAGAGGATTCGAAGGGCTGAAATATGAGCGAGTTGATACGTACGCAAATTACTACTACTACTAACGATAATATCTGGTAATTAACTTGCTTAAACTGCGGTGCCATTATGAGGCAAGCCGAAGTGGAGGACTCGGGAAATTCCTATATCATTTGCTGTTCCTTAAGGTGCACTAGCATTGTAGACTATATGGACCTCTCGCATATTGCTTTCATCGAAATGCAACTGCCACGGCTGGGATGAATACCGCAACTTTCGGATCAGATGCCGCGTCCCGAAACCGCTGTATTAGCAAGGCGGAAGTATACGCACATTACTGAACAGCGGATTGCGAATACGGACCGTCGACGCAACACGACTGTTAAAAGACGCCAACAGACAAGAATTTAGGGAGCAGACGACAACAGACAAGCAAGAGGCGACCTGAGAAGAGAAGGGAATTCAAGGTGCGTGCTCCAAACGACGCAATAGGAGTGATGAACGACACCAGAATAGACAGACACGCGATTCCGATGCACAAGACAATGCAGGAAAACCGAAGGTGCAGGAAGACGGGTAGCAAACTGCCGACATTGAGACCACATGAAAACAGACGGGAACAAAAGATGTGTCTGAGATAAGACGAGTAACGGTCGACACGACAGCCGACGAGAACCGAAAACTAAGACGACGCAAGATAAGCAACAGATTAAACGAGCGCGGTAGCGTCATATGTCCCAGCGTTGGTAAGTTCCCGTTCCCTTTGTGGAACCCCTTTGGAACCCCTTTGGAACCCCTTTGGAACCCCTTTGGAACCCCTTCGTTCTGCGTGGACGATGAGTCTGCACAACTCAAACTATACATGGCCGCTTGCGCCACACTTTCCGAGTCCCGAAACGCCGCTGTATAGACCGATCTGAAAGCTACGAGACGCACTGGCTTGATCCTTACCATCTATAGAAGGTTTCAAGGTCACAAGCGTTGTACCCAAAAGAACCTCATTTACCAGCTACTAACGTCGAATCCGAAAGCACGTTTTCAATTTCTTTTCAAGCGTAAGGAAACTCTATTGTTTTTCACATAAAAGAAACGTGCGTAAAGTACAAGGATGTATCTTGTAATTGTTATGTAGCTCAAAAGAACATTTAGTCGAATATATTTTGCCAAATGGGGGAAGGAAAACAAGAAAAAGCGCTTGCGATCCACCAATGCTAGTAAAGCTCATCGGTGAACGAAACCGGAAGTCCTCAAGGGGCTGTGTTTGTAAACCTTGAAAGGGTCTATAGACACTTTGCAGTGCGACTAGCACAAACAAACGCCCCAAAGGTAGGAAGAAACGCACTTGCGTTCATAGTATAACTACTATACCGCTCAGGCTCTCGATTATTTTTTCCAGAATTATATTGGTTGGCCACTGGCGGTGGTCTGCCTGCTTTGTACGACAATATATATATATATATATATATATATATATATATATATATATATATATATATATATATATATATATATATATATACGCATGCGCGGCTTCCTGCAGTAATAGCAAAGCCGGCGAACGGCGAATGAAGATGGGGTGAGAGTATACGTAACAGAAAAAACGAGATTGCAGCGGGAGATTAAAAACGCTCTATCAAACTTCGTTTTGCCCCACAGTGAAAGAGCGGTCGAATATATTAGAAGAAAGGAAAAGGCTAAAAGAATTCTATAGAAAACAAAAAACCCACGCGCGCACGCACGCGCCGCCGTTCGCAGACTCTCACCAGAGGGCGGGTCTTCTCCTGCAGAGGTCATTAGTTCGATCGGAATTCCCATCTCATCTCGAGAGGATCCCTAGCACGGCGCAGCTACGCACACACTACACATTCAACCACGCGAAGAAAAAAAAAGTAAGCTAACCAGAGACAAAAATAAGAGAGAGAGAGAGAGAGAGAGAGAGAGAGAGAGCAATACACTGTGAACGAAAGAACCACGGAGATGCTAGCTGGGTAAGCAAGATAATTATCTTGCTTACGAACTCGGTCTATTGGTTCTGTAGAACCTATAGACCGAGGTCTTTAAAAAAGAAAGAAGCTGGAAGAATAAAATAAAAGATGGCTTCCGAGATAGGGTGAAGCGGTTCGTCCTTTGAGACGATTCAGCAGCAGACCGCGCGCCCTTTTCTGATGCCCAGCCAAAGTCAAAGCCGATGCCGGTGTCTGTTTCTCTTCTGAGGGGGGGGGGGGCGCAGGGGGCGGGCTTTTGGGGCAAGTGAGCTAGGGAGAAAAGTTCGTTAGGGACTGTTGCGTCGCATGGAGGCACGAGTATGCACAGTATTCTATAGAAAGATGCACCACCACCCAGACTATAGTTATGTATGTACGCGCATCATCACCCCACCAATTGAATGCAGTGAAGCAAAAGTAATTTCCATACAGAAGTGAGGCGTGAAGTTAAATATTAAACAGACGCTGTACCGAATCGCACAGAAAACGATGGCGGAAACGACAACAATATCTTTATAAAAAAACCCGTGTTCTGTGTTAGGAGAAGGATTCTACATGTTGGAGAGAAAATTCCGTGATTAGAAAATATTTCGTGGAACACCAACTCTGGAATTAGTTCACGAAAGTTGTCATGTGAATGTTTCACTCCTAGAATGCGTAATTGGGGCTTGATAATGTGAAATTGTCGCGGTTCTTACGACCCAAAATGAAGATATGAATACGAGGGAAGAAATAGTTGAAGGTTTCAAAAATTTCGTCTATAGCTGGTGTTTTTTAAAGTGTATTTGAATCTAAGTACTCGAGCCTCTACTGTTTGGTCTCTGTTGTAATACGTCCACCGCATCCGGGATTTGATCTCGCAAACTTTCCTGTCACGCCCCGCCGCGGTGGTCTAGTGGCTAAGGGACTCGGCTCGGATTCGATCCCGCAAGTCGCGGGATCGAATCCTGGCTGCCGCGGCTGCATTTCCGATGGAAGCGGAAATGCAAAAGATGAAGAAGAAGAGCTTCCTTTCACCACGCGAGCCCCATAACCACTAGGCCGCTGCGGAGGGTATCGAGGTCAGTTCGGAAATGGCAACGGCATCGCCATCAGTGAAGCCCTCTCGCGGTCCCAGCTGCCACTACAAGAAACGCCGATATTCGGCCTTTACAAAGAAAGAAAGAAAGAAAGAAAGAAAGAAAGAAAGAAAGAAAGAAAGAAAGAAAGAAAGAAAGAAAGAAAGAAAGAAAGAAAGAAAGAAAAGTCTTCGTGTGCCACGCCCAGGAGACGAATATATTGGGTTCAATTTACGACGGCGCGAATGAGATTGCAACGAGAGAGAAAAAGAGGAAAGAGAAAAGAATAAAGCAGTGAAACGCCGATCAGATTGAAAAAAAAAATAATGAAAGACTAAAGGCATAAGAGCAAGACGTGACGACAACAAGCAAAGCAGGTCATACTCCCTAACAACAAATTTCGTATGCCTCGCTAAGCAGCCGACTGAATAAAAAAAAAACTTAAAAATCGGAATGATAGTAATGAGGAAATAGGCATAGGCTGTATGTAGATAGCTGACAGTTCGAGAACAGTTAAAAAAAAAAACGGCGCCAGAAGGAGACAGCGAGGAGAAACGTTATTACAGCGTTCGACCGAAGTCATTTGCGTGTCAATGTGTTCGAAATTGAAAAAAAAAAGAAAAGAATAAAAGTCGACCACGCACTCACTGTAAGCGCGCGCGCACGCATAGGGCGACGACAGAGAGGTCCGGCAAATAAAAAAAAGTAAAGTAAACAGAAAAGCCAGAAACACGCGGAGTAGTAATTAAAGTGCGGAATTGGAACGTGTACACACGCATTCGGCCCGAGGCGACGCGCTCACGCGTTGCCGCGCAATTCGGTCTTCTCGATAGATCTATATATCTCGGTAGCCCGGAGAAAGCGCGAAATTAATTAAAGAGGCGAACGAGGGTTAAAGTGAGGCAGAAACGCGTGATAACAGCCAAGATAATCGAGAAAAGGTGTACAAATCATCCGATAAGGAGGGAGACGAAGGGACACAAGCACACGCGAGTGAATTGTACTATGTACACTTCCTCCTGAAATGCGTGTTTTTTTTATATTCTCGCACTGCAAGGACGTGCATTGATCGCGAATTAAATGGGCAAAACACACACACACCTTCCCACCCCCTTCCGCAGATCGAGAATAGCAACGCACTGACTGAGAAAGAATTTGGTGGTTTTTAATAAGGACCGCCATAACGAAAAATATGCGAGAGCATAGAGATTGGCGGACTATGCAAAGCAGCCTTGGCTATTATACGCTACCGCCATTGTGTGCTCATAGAAAAGAGGCTTAATAACACGTTTCCGCGTAACTCGTTTACTACGTGAATCAAGAACTTCTCGATGCACGGAGTCGTGATTTCCGACAATGTTCACCAGAAGGAACTCTGGCGCTGCAGTCGTTAAGTGATCACGGGAATGATGGTTAGCACACGGATTTGCCAGAACTTCGTACGTACGGTTTCAAACGTACGTGTCTCACTGTTTATTGTGTTTGGGCGCGTACAAAATCGGCGCAACTTCAAAGACCACACTCTGTAAGCTCACCAACGTAGTTTTTTTTTTTTTGCCGGTGAAGTGTGTGAATTGTAGAGGCTTCCAATAAACATTAACACTTGCGCGTGAAAACACGTTTAGGTGTTGGAGGATGAGAGCGTCGGGAACACGTCATGACCGCACACAAAGCGGCTTCTCGGTAAAAAAGTCTGTCTGCCGAGCTGCAACTAAGACTCGACCACAGCAACAACACCCGCGCTAAACATTTGCTGACAGGCCAGTTGGTTATGCATAGTTCACAAGTATAAAAAAGCCCTAACATAAGAAGACGCGAAGAAGACACAGCAAATAGTGCTGTTTCCTGCATCCTTTTCGCGTCTGGCTACGTTTGTGCGGGTAGACTGATGAACTATAGGCAACGATACAGAGGCACCTCTGCGCCTAACCTGCTGGCTTTCCATCCACCATCCGGATGCAAGGCATATATATGGGAGCCAGCAGAGATACGTTTTGCAGACGTTATAAGTAAAAAAAATGAGACGTCGGAATAAACAATAACAAAAGGAGCGCTGTAATAACGACGACCACCAGCAGCAGCTAGAGACCCCTGGTTTGCCTCGCTCTGAGTCGTTGCGGCAAGCCCCACCACGCTGACTGGCTGTGGAAGGGCCCAGCACTAAAACGTCTGCACCATCGCTTCTTCCACCTTCTCCCTCTCTTTCTCGCGTGTACCGGTCGCGTGAGAGGGGTCTACCTGTCACATCACTTCTGTCGGCTCCCGCCGTATAATAGGGCGGACAGCGGCAGGGCAGCGGCGGCTTCGCAAGAGCTACGCAGGAAAGAAGGTGAGAGAGAAAAAAGAACGGGGGGAGGGCCAGTTTTGCATCCGGATTGTCAATCAAAACGGCCTGCCACCAACACTGGATGGAAGGTAGGAGGAAGAGAGAGATGGCAGCGGTTTCGGGATGATGCCTTCTGCTGCTTTGCTTTGCCTGCCGGCTTCGGCTTTGGCTAGGCCCGACGTACGCGTATACGTGGTTGGGGTCAGCAGGACGTTCACCTCTGGCGCGAACAGACACACGCGCAGAGCCGCTGAGCCATTCCTGCATGCAACCGCACCCCTCCCTTCAGTACCATACAACTCGGTCCTAAACGAGGTTAGAGTTGCGGAGACGACCACGCCGAAAAGAGAAGACGACGCTACCGCCACCTAGCAACGAGCGACGGAGTAGAATGACAACAAGATGAAAAGGAACGAGTCGGTGCAGAGAGGACGCGGACCTGGCGGTACAGAGACGAGAAGCTATATAGATGAGTGCTTCTTGGTTCCTTTGGAGGCATGCGTTGGGAGACGAGGCAGAGGGCAAGGCAGTGGTATAAATATCTGGCGTTGAGAGGACGTTGCGGTTGGAGTTGGAGAAGAACGCCAGGAGCTAGATCGCCACATGAACGAATAGCCAGTCAGAAGAAGACGAATAAGCGGGTAGAATAAGTCGTAGGGTCTGACGTCATCCCGCTCACCATGCCGTACCACAAGCTTATAACAACGAACACGAAAGAAAGCACGTTGTGAAAGGTGAAAGAAGTTAGAAAGTTCGTGTAAAAGTCTTCTAGGCCAATTTCTCTTGCTACAAGAAGTCTAGAGTCTGTCTCAAGTCACTGCGTTCAGAGAATTCCACTCACCTGCTGCTAAGTACTACTCCCTCTAAAATTTACGAGGACAGCTCGGGTTTGTTATTTATCCGTAGTTTATCCCGAAACCAAGTGAATGACAGAGACAAGTGAAGCCATAAGCACAACGCTGACTTACAGCCTACTTTATGACGGTAGCTGAGTCATAGATATATGTACTCACGAGGTGACTAGCCCAGTAAAAAGAAATACAACACAGAGAACAAAAATCATAACAAACAGGCCAGTAGTGCTATAGCATAATAACTAAGCGGTACGGCTTTAGCGTCTTTTCTCTTTCCCCTTCGTACTTTTACTAAACTTGCTCTCGCCACACAAGGATTCTTTTGCCTATGGTTAATGCAGTGTCGTACTCATGCCAAGCTGCACGAGACATACACATAGAAGACGTGCGCAAGACATCTACAGGTATTTTACAGATTGCCCTCGACTTCGTCCTGCAAGGCACGCACTTGGTCCTCTGAACGACCAGCAAAAGAGAATACCTCTAACTTCACGGGACATGAACCAAGTCCACGTCAAGCGTAATTTTCCAACTCGAACGGAGGGAGCAAGCAGCTACAACGCAGGGAGCGCGGAATCCCACGTGGGCTGCAGACTCAGCGGTGTCGAAGCGCACTTGCGACGTGCGAAAAGCCACAAGTCAAGGCGCGGACAGAGCAAAAGAAAAAAAAAATAGCCCTAACAAATAGGAACAAGCCCTAACTGTTCCGAGAGATGCACGGCCTGGCTCTATAGCTGCGCGCGGCAAATCGTGGCCCCACGGCGGCCATCGCGACCGGGAAACCAGACTTCGCAGCGGGGGGTTTCTGCGCTCCGCGAGACTTCTCCAGGAGCCAGAGGTTCTCGCGACGGGAGGTGCACGCATGACGAAGCTTATTTCGACGTTCTTTCTGTTCTTTGACGGTTCTCTTTTTCTGTTCTAAGCGCACGCAGGTATACTGCCGGGATATGGCGCGGCTTGTACTCCACTCCCCCTAGCAATATCGCCAGGGTGGCGCCAGAGAGTCGCGACTGCAGTTGCGAATGCGAAAGGCACATGGACAAATCGCCTTGGCCACAGCGTGCGGCCGCATTCCAGTACACCTCTTTGCCCTGCGTTTGCGCGCCAACCGCGGGCCGGGATGGAAAGACAAAGGGAACCGTGAAGAGGTAGAACGGTCTGTAGACTGCCCCAGGTGCGGACTTAAATGTCACTACACTGATCCTTCAGGGTTGCTGCTTTTTATCTGTTAAAATCGAACGAATGGCGAAGTAGACTCTGCATCATCGACCACTAGACATCGCAATACTAAAACTGACTACTAAGCTTGGCCTTCGGCTGCCAGCGCCATCCTGGGCGGAGCCTACAGGTAGAATTAAGGTTCGGAATGGCCCCTTCTTAGCCTCCTCAGGATATGTTTAATAAAGTCAGTCTCTCTCACTCAGTGAATTTCATCCTCGCCCGTGACACGCCACCCGAATTTGTGCTGATCAGCTTGCGCTATACGTGACGTGTCGCAGTGTTCCGGAAGCCATCGCAACAATCAACGTCACAGCGATCGTCATCGTCAACAAGAACAGCAGCAGAAACTAAACAGCGTCAAGCTGCGATAGCACAGTGTTTCGAAAGCGCGTAGCCATTCTCTCAGTTGTGACACGCGTTGAAGTTCCGAGGATTCCTTTGGGCCTTGTCAAGTAGTGTGAGAGACTCTCGCCTGTTGTTTTACAGCGTAATAGCCCACGGAATAAGAACTCCAGGAACGCATTCTTACACTAGTAAAACTAGAAACTAGAGACACTAGACACTAGAGACACTAGAAACTAGACACTAGAGACACTAGTAAAACTAGTGTCTCTAGCCTTCTCGAAACTCAAAAGAAAGAAAGAAAGAAAGAAAGAAAGAAAAAAAGAAAGAAAGAAAGAAAGAAAGAAAGAAAGAAAGAAAGAAAGAAAGAAAGAAAGAAACGTCGTCTTCAAAATCTCTGCGCGCCTTGCTCCACAGCAATCTCCTCGACTGCCACCTCAAATCAAACAAAACCAAACAAAATCTCCATCAACAGGCCAAAAATCTTGCTCCGACGCGCGTGCACGGCCTTACCCAGGCGCCTGCTGGGGTCTGTCTCACACACCGTCATTTTCCATCCGCCTCTCTATATTTCCCGACTACATGGAAGCGCCTCGCGGCGCACTTGCCGTCAAAAGCGCACGCCCCGTTGTATGTAACATGCGCGCTCGGCGGCTTTGCGCATGGCCCGAAGCCGGCCCCGTCAACGCAGTCCCCATTCGCCGTCCGCGGAGGTGAGGGCCGCGCAACTCTTGATTACAGTGCTTGTCACTCACTCGTGCCAGTTGCCGGTGGGCGTATCGGGGATGCGCGCTGCGTTCTTTGGCCGCGCCGAGGCGCCTCTTTCGGACGCGATCTGATGCGGCTCGGCCCGTCCGCGGAGGTGAGCTTGAGCGATGGCGCGGTGCGCCTTCGCATCGTTACAAAGAAATAAAGTAAGGAAGCCGGCCCTGCCTTTTGTCTCGATTTCTTTTTTCGTGCTCTTTTAGATCTTGTCTTATTCGCTCTGTACTTATCGTTATCTGCTTATCCGTGCCTTTCATATCTTCTTCTTCTTCACCTCCGCCCATGGCACGCACCCATCGGAGGGGATTGGCCGAGTAGAAGGTATATTATTCTCAAAATTTCTGTAATATATAATATATAGGTCTGATAGGTAGTAATTGTAAATATTTGCTTATGTGAAGGGTCGATTACTAGTAATTAGATACGTATTGCTCACCAAATTTAGAAAGATATTTTTTTAATCTATCTCATTTTCGTATCCCTATTGCACGTGTACTTATGATCATCACCTTCATTGTATCCATGCTCTTCTTCCTTCTCATCCACACATTTTTTTAATGTTTTGCTCTGCAAGCTTCTTCATCAGTCAGATAACCCGCCTTTCTCTACGACGAATTCACCGCCAAAGGCATATGTTATCGCGGTGGAACGCATCTGTAGAGGTATCTGCGGTCAGTCGTAATCCCAGCAGTGAGACGAGCCTCTACTGCAGCTCGGCCTACACGAACCCATCAAGGTCGAGTCACCAAGTCAAATCCAGTGTATCGCTTGTAAATCCGGAAACCAGTCGTGTCGCGTTCATCTATACGGCTTTAGTCGGATCAGTTGAGCGGCCGCCAATCGGAGTTGAGTCACCGCGCCTGCTGATAGTTCCTTTCGGCATATGTTTTAGCCAAGACGCGCACACGGTCGGGTCGAGTCGAGCTCGTTCTCTAAGCTCGACTTGTCACTCGACACGATGACACCAAGTGCCTGCAAACTGTGCCTGCGTGTGATGCAACGAATGAGTCCTCCCCACACACGTAGGAAGAGATCAAAGAGTGTTTTAGTTTTGCCTCATCTTTAGGCAGACTTCAATGTAGAAAGAGCACCTGCTTCGTTTTGCACACGCCCAGGTCACCAGCATCGAGAAATGCAAACGTGTGCGACACTGATTCAGACGACTTCGGCAGGCATGTGGATGATACATTGACAGCAAGCCTTTCTCAGCAGGACTGGCTCCAGAAATGTTCGAGAAACATTCTTTCTGTACAGAAATGTTTTCATCGTATATCGATACAGCAAAGGCCAAACCCCAAGGCTACGTTAACTGAAGTCATAACGCCGAGAGCACCTGGACCGAGGAAGAGGCAGGTCGGTACAGAACACAAAGTAGATCGCAGCAGGACGAGCAAATTCGTCTCCATACTTATTTGACCATCTTCGTACTTCTTTAGCGCTAAGGCGTCGCCGACTCGCCATTCGCACGGTGCGTGCATATCAGTTATTCGAACGACCTCCTCGTGCAGGCCAGCCAAATGCAGCCGTCCGGTTGACGGTTCCCCGCCACGGACCACCAAGAACAAAACGAGATGAAAAGAAACGCCAGGAATGAATAAACAGAGAAAGAAACGAGAGTATAGCTTCCCATGGCGCGAAGGTATAATGCGGACTTTCCATGCGCGAAGGCAAAAAAGAATAGTAAGAAAGGAAAGTACAAATATGCAAGAACCCGAGGCGGCGCTGCCGTTGCTGCAACGTCCCGGGACGCTAGGGGGCGTAGCCGTCACCGCGCCGAGCGGACACAATGGCGGCGGAGAGGCCGACGCTCAAACTAAGCGTGACATGACGGCTCCGTGACAGGTACCCATCACGACCTGCCGCCCGTGCCTGAGAGAGAAAAAAGAAAAGGTCCCGACTGTGGTTGTTTTTTTCCCGGCGTGCGTACCTTTTCTTTCTTTCTTTACGTCGTTTATTCTATATATTTATACGCTATCTTATTCCCTTCTTTTTCTTTGTTTCGGAGTTGCGTAGAGGAGACCTTGCTTTAGGTCGATGAGCAAAACAAGCAAAAAATGTAGAAGAGAATTCGCTGCGACGCACCAGCCTTAGCGATGGAAGAAGCGAAACAGGTACGCGTTTCCGGAGGCCGTTCCGAACACAAAAATAGCCAAGGACTCGCGTTTGAAGAAGGAACGCTGGAGAAGAAGAGGGCACCTATGGCGCTCTTCTGGAGGCTATTCGGAGAATGGCTAGATGGGTTTAAAGAACTTGTAATAAGTAGATGGATGAAACTAGCGCAACTTGCACAGAGTCCCGCAAGGCTGCGACACTGCAGAGAGAATGGGCACTCGGTTCGTCCTTGTGAAGAGGAGGACGAAGAAAACGCGCACCGGTTCATGGCATTTTTTTTTTCCTGGGGGCACCACTCAAACTACTGCCAGCTATAACAGCTTCGTTGCTTAATAAAACAAGTTAGGCTGTCTCTTTAAGCGCAAAGAGGATGATGATGATGATATATGGTGTTTTTTGGCGCAAGGGCCATTTGATGGCCAAAAAGCGCCAGTTCATGGGACAACGAATGTGGACAATGATTGTGATTAGCGGCTGTATAAGGGCCATAAAATTCCTCGCAGTAAGGCGGGTAAAAACATACAAGTAATAAAATCATGACCATGCCGTGAAAGGTGTGGGTGGTGTGAATAGGTGACAAAAGTTGATGATAATGAAAAACGATGGTGGACATGTATGGCATTAGCACAAGTACCTCACTCGTTCATACCCTTGCGTCCAAGGGCCAAGCGCAAAGAGGAGAGCGGAGCGAGTCAGAAAACAAAGTGGTGTTAGGGACATCATCGAAATCAACAAGAAGAAATGGACATGGGCAGGGCACGTAGCACACGGATAAGATAGTCACTGGTCATTAAGAATAATCGACTGGATTCCAATGGAAGGCAAACATTGCGAAGGGGAGACAAAAATCATAGGTGGACAGATAAGAATAATAAGTTTTGAGCGTGTAACATGGCCGCAGCAAACACACCACCGCGTTGACAGGCGGAACATGACTCAGGCTTTTGCCCTTAATGTGAGCGTAGTCAGGCTGACGATGATGATGACTATGTTGTTGATAGTTGTTATAATAAATCAGATTAAAAGGGACGCACTGGAACGGAAGAGTGGGTGCCCAAGATCATTCTGCTCACTCAAGCCCAACTTCTAAAGTGTCGTATCTTTTCCCAATATATCCCCACCTAGCTTAACCTCCCAAAAACGACACAAAAGATGCAACATTGCTGCAAGTCAACAGAGCAAGAATAGGGCAGCCGGTGTTACCTTCACGTCGTGATAAAGCATTAAGCGCAGCCTTTCTAATCCTTAAATTTCTGGGGTTTTGAAATTGAACACTGATTGAGGGGGGAAAAAGGAGCACACTAGTTTTTGATAGAAATAATATGCACACTAAAAATTGGGAAACGGGACTCACCTTTTCGAGCTCTAGAAGATGAAACCTGAGAACTTGTATGGCTTGCACCATCTGGTCCGGGAATGATAAGAGGTGAAGGAGGAGAAAAAAACGAGATAACCAGGATCAGTTATGGGCTGATATAGCGGACATCAGTTATGATTTATTGAAAAAAGTCATCAGCTGATAGAGCTTTACATCGAAATGCGCGAGGCCTGTTGCTGAACAAGCGGCGAAAAAGTTAGCGAAGCTCGCGCACATCCGCAAGTCACAATGGCTGCCAAAAACAAACGCGCAATACCGCGTAGCAACACGAAAGCTTTGCAGTGTTACCAGCGGTTAATCCATGCCTACATAACCTTGTAGACTACCTTAATCCATCTCGTACATTTATATGGTTAGATTTAGATGGCAAAGAGATGATTAATCCATCTAAATGTTTTACGTAGATTTCAAAATGATGGCGCCATCAATTTTATCGTACCACCAGAAGCTCCATGCTTTATTTACGACGCTGACGGAGCTGCACACGCTAGAAATCAAATTTAAAGTAAGGAAAGGTTTTAGAAACTGGTTTGAGAGTTTCAGAAACTGACTTTATTGACATTTTGTTGCGAACAGTTATTGTATTGGGTGCTCGCTTCGGGTTTATGTCAAGAACTGATGTTCACGTGTGTGTGTTTTTTATGTATTCGTGTGCACGATGTGTTCCCATACATGTGCGTATGTCTGTGTGCGGGTGTTTTGTTCACTCGTCTTGATGATCCCTCACTCTCTTTTTCCGTCTGAATGAGTGTGTATGAATGTTGATTATTTTATTTATTTATTTATTTATTTATTTATTTATTTATTTATTTATTTATTTATTTATTTATTTATTTACAACCTACTGCAGGCCCACACGGCCCGGGCAGGAGGGGTAAATTATAAAAAAATACAAAATTTACAAAACGTAGAAAACAAGAATAAACCAACCGTTACAACTCAATTCAAACATTACATATCAGTAATTGGGTCGATCGACTCCACTGATTTTAGCAATGATGACGGTAGAGCGTTCCATTCGTTAGTAGTGCGAGAGAAAAAAGAATACTTTAAGGAGTTAGTTCTTGTTTAATATAGAGTTAAGGTTTCAGAGTGATGATCGGTCTGCTTTGTCTTGTTGGTGACTGGCGTTGATAAGGATCGAGACGAAAGGACAACTTGTTACTTTTCAGGAGAAAAAGAAATTTAATCCTGAGAATTTTTCGTTGTAATTTCAAAGTCTGTATTCTATTAAACAATATAGTGAATTTCTCGCCCTCGACCTTGCAATTTTATCGTTCATAATCTAATGGCGCATGTAGTACTGAGTACATGTAGTACATGGAGTACATGTAGTTACCGAATGGCAATACAATCATGACTTGCGAGAATCTAAGACAAGCTGGCGACCTATGTCAAGCGTTCATGGCATCACTTAAATATGAGTGAACATCTGTTGTTGTCGCGTTAACTGTTGTTGTTGCAGCGTTATTCGCGATCAATACCTAATGAAAACTTCTCATCTGTTTGTTGCTGTTGCTCATGCGTTTCAAAGAGCTAATTATTAACGTCAGTACTCCTGTTAAGATGTCTCATGGGCGCCACGTCTCTGTCCCCACGTATGCAAATTTAGTAACGCGGTGCTGTCCACAAAACGGCACGATGCCGCCTGCTCGCGAGGTTTTCGCGCAGCCTAAATAAACCTTGCGGCAAAATGTCAATCGACCAAGGAGACTCGAACACATTGTCGGAAGCCCGGCTGCGGCACATTCATCAAAACTACGCGACCTTTCGCGAGAGCTGCCAAAACGAGCCTTCGACATCTCGCGTTTGCTCTTACAACTGCACAACGAGACGAGACATCGGCAGGTTTTCAAGCAAGCATTAAAAAACAAAACACAAAAAATACGTCTCCACAAAACTGCGCGGGGTATGAGGAGGAAGCCAGAGCTTGCATCACCTAATCCTAAAGTCTGTGCTGACTTTATATTCACTGAATTGACTCGTCCTTCGACGGAATGTCGGCTAACGAAGCGTTATAACTCCCGGAACACGTGCCGTACCTATATATGCACCACGGCTAGAGGCACAGTAGTTAAGCCAAGTTGTTGGGTTCGAAGTGATTTGGCGCGCATGTGCAGTGGCTCTGAGCATACATGCTGTACGGTATACTAAGACTGAATTGAACCAATGTGTTGTAGCCCAAAGATTATAGCAGTTAAAAACGAGCGCGTATTGTTGACAAGTGTATTGTAGACGGTCAAATATTATTGCTAATGCTAGGGCGTAGACATTTTTTCTTTGTTTGTGTGCGTGGCGAGGAGACGGGGGGAGGGGTCATGAGCGCCATATTACCCACCCTGGTTACGGCACTGACTGATTGCAACGTTTAGTGACGCGGCGTTAGGTCAAATAGCAAGGAATTAGTACATTGGCCTTCAAAAACTTAACGTGAAAATTTCGTTAAATTAGCATACCACGTAATTATTCAACGTAGTAACGAAACGTATGCGGTCATTTTGTTGAATTTTTATTGTCCTCAATACACATTTCGGAGGTGTGAGACAGCATGCCTTGTAAAAGCAACGTTGAATTAGAGTATAAAAAAGGACTCTATTGTTTCGGAAGCAAGCGACGAGTACGCAGAACTAGCTAATGTGACGCCTAAAAATTAGTTATCCGTACCATAGTGCGTAACACTCGTTCGGCCCACACGCAAGACTTGCCAGACTATACATGAATTCACGCAACGAACGACGCGTACTAAGCCTCGTTTACTGCCATGAGAACGCTGACGTGCCAATAGTGGTACGCGACACAGAGTTGCACCAAAGCGGAAATTATATTGCATGCAGTCAGCAAAAAGTGAACGCACGAACAACTGAGTCACCTGCAAGTTCCTTCGTAGGAATTCAAACAAAGGCACTTTTTTTTGTATTTTCATGGCATTCGGGGCTGATGAAAAGGTTGCCATCTCATTACACAACAGGACAGTGCATCACGATATGTCTGATCCGATGTGGCTGCTTCCGCCTGCGTCTCTGTTACTCCGCTAATTTCTCAGTTAACTATAAGTGGCAAGTTAACTATTTTCTGCAATATCCAATTGCAAAAGAATCCGTGTGAGCAACTCTCGCAAGCACAAACCTGTTGCGAGCAACTCTCGCAAGCATGATACCAGCTCGGGCTTCCGGCACTTCCCACAGCACGAACAAACACTACGCGCGGTTTTAGAGTTATGCAGCGAAAAAAAAACATAGTAAACACATACAAAAAGCTCACGTTATTCTGGGTAGGGAAGGGTGGGATGTAACAGGGGTGGTGTTTCCAGGAAGATACTTACGAGGCTGTCTAACTCAGGGTTGGGAAGGTAATATTGTTTGTCTTGCCTCGTCTGAAAGACAAACCAAAAACAAAGGGGGTAGGGAAAGAGGGAGGGGTGTGATGGTGGAGAGAAGGGTAGTGGTCCAAAGAAAGGTACCAGGTATTTGAAGAATACGGAAAACATCAGAGACGAAGCGACGAGAGCAGTCCGAGCACCAGCCATACGGAGCAAGGGTTCAGGGTCGCAATAAAATCGGATGTAAAGCCGGGAAATTGCGTAGCAGTGCGATTAAATTGAAGGTTAGGCAGTGCGTTGTGCATTTGAGAACGAAGGAATCGGAGATTTCAAGTGAAGAGAGATTGTCCAGAATGTCCAGTCATGCGAGAGCGGGCAAGTTGTATAGTGACGTTCGAGGATGTAGCCATTCGTATGGCGGTAATAAAATGACCAAAGATTAGGATAACCGAAGGACGTAAGGATAGGAAGGAAGTGAAGGATGACGCGAACAGTTAGGTTCCGATTTGCATGCCATTGTAGAAGCGAGCGATCGGAGCAAGATGTCGTGAACGTCAGAAGCAAACGCGAAGCGATTGCAGCGTATTATGAGACAAGGGTGTTCAGACGTCATCACAAGAAGTGTGCAGCAAAGCGTTCGTGCCAGCAAACAAAGGACAGGAGCAAACAGACAAAAAAAAAAAAAACGCGATCAAGCCGACAATGTATCGTAAGCAGCATTGTCAAGAGATGGCAGCACAAGTTACATTCGTTTCAAAAACAAGCAACACGTTGGCAGCGGCAAAGAAGCGAAGTGGAGAAAAAAAATGATGAGTAGGGGTAAAGGGAGAGGGGGATCATGGGAAGAGAGGAGGAGAAGGAGGGGTTTTCGTCGGTTAAGAACACGATCAATGAAAATTGGTACTTACAAGAGAGTCTAACTCCTCATTTGAAGTGTATTGAGGATATTCGGTCATTATCTGTAATGCAGAAGAACAGGAAAGAGGAAAAAGCGGAGGGAGAGAGATGGCGGAGAGAGGAAGGAGACAGAGAGAAGGACATGAAAAAAAAGAAAGAGAGAGGCGACTCTATGAAGACATGCAAACAATGTATACTGAGCAACATAAATGCGGTACAATATTGCACAACAATGCAGCAATGACAGCAACTGAAATACCCCCAAAAAGTGACGGTCAAGACGAATTGCCTCCCGTCGAAATGGGGGCATTGCCCTTACAAAAAAAAGAATGAGACTCGACATCCTGCAGACGTCATTTTAACCACTTCACGATCTTAGGAATACTGCCCTTACAAAAAAATAAAAAAAAACAAAAATGATTTCGAATGTCTGTATAGACATCTTTTAGACCGCTTCATTTTGTGGGGAACATTACCCCAGTAACAACCAATCAAGAAAGACAGCCTATACACGTACTTAGGACCACTCCAGTTTTAGCATTAACATTTCCTCAAAAGATATTTCGGACGTCTGTAGACTTACTGTAGACTTGTTGACGCTATATATCGGGAACATGATACACAATATTAATGAAATAACACAATATTAATTATATATAATATTAATAACATATAACAGACAATAATGCCAGGGATTGTATAGGGGAGGTTATTAGACCGAATTGTAAGGTAAATGTGAAGAAAGAAAAGTGGGTGAAAAGATAACTTGCCGTGGGCAGGTTATATATATATATATATATATATATATATATATATATATATATATATATATATATATATATATATATACGTATGAAACACTAAATAATACGACAATAACCCTGCTTAACTATCATTTCAAACGTATTTCATAAGGACCTTTCTTTAAGTGCAAGTACACGCTGAAGTGCACGTTTACAAGTTTACGTTTAAGTGCAATCACACTTAAGCGCAATACACAATAAAGAGGACTGTCGCGAATGCGAGAGTGGCCTGCGGAACTGAAGCTTCGTGTCCAGTCGTGACGGAGTATGCGTCAAAACGCAAATTGCAGGTAGAAACATCGACACAGAGCCCACGCCGGAACAAAAAGAAAATGCTTATAGAGTCGGCCTGTTTGTATACACATTCGCTATGTAGAAACGGCATACGCACGAAGACGTTGAACTATGACAGTGAACCGCGGTAAAAAGAGATCGCGTAATACAGATCTATGCTTCACACTCGTCAAGAAAAGAAGGCAAATACCAACTGACTCTCCTTATTTGACGCGTTTGTCATATGTCCATTGACGGGGACCGGCGATGACGACATCCCAGAGGCAAAAGTCAACAGCCCTGTCACACATTCATGATATATGATCCTCGACCTGCAGACGCTACGTAAAGAAGCTCTCGTGACAGCCTTTGCCAAGTGACAGCCCGCACAGATTTGTCTCCTTTGGCTACACTTTCTTGAAGGGAAAACAGGCGTTTCATCGACAAAGCCGACCGCTTTCATCCGCTTTCAAGAGTCGGCGAGCACGAATGAGAAAAGGTCCTTTTGCACAACCCGTATCGGAATAGGCCGGGCAGAGGTCCTGGTCCCTCAGTTGGCACATGTTCTGCAGTTGAGTTCAAGGCGCAAAAAAAATATGATGATATGTGGGGTTTAACGTCCCAAAACCACGATATGATTATAAGAGACGCGATGCGCAAGAAATAATAGTCGATTGATTGATTGATCGATTGATTGAATGATTGATTGATTGATTTTCTCGGTGGTTCTTGAATTCACCTGCAGATCCAGGACACAAAATGTCCCTGAAGCCCCATGCGCAAGAGTGTGGAAGCCTATACCTGATCACCCACGCAAAACAAAGGAATGTTATGTTTATTTGTACACTAGTAATGTTTACGTGTTTATTATACACTGACGTCACAATTTTCTGAGCTCCAGCACACTATTAGTAGACTACATGGGCACAAATGCAAAGGTTGATTCCTCAATCGCGGGAGTCAAACACATGACCCCCACTCGTACATAAAGGTTTTTGAAGTGATGTGAAATTATTTTTAAAAAGCCTGTAATTATGCTTTTAAAAGGGTGGTTATTGAAAGGCGTAAAAAATGGCCGTTTTCACTCACCCCCCTCCCCAATATGCTGTCACGAGCCACTCCTTAAATTACAGTGAATTTTTCAGTCTTCTACATTGCCACTTCTTAATACTTTAGTTTCTTTCGGTAACCTACATTTTAATTCACATTTGATTCAATTTTAGGTAATCATAATTCACAATGTGAATTATGATTACTTGTAACTTGTAACTCCTGTAACTCCGCACTTGTAACTCCTGTTCACTGGCATGTTAGCATCACGTTGTCAGTGTTCCCACACTCTCCCCCATTGTCGCAAGGTACAGCCTACGCCCTTTTTATCCATTCTGCGTTCATTTGGCATACGCTCACACGCTCTCAGTGTTGAGGGATGATAAGAGAAAAAAGGGGGCCTCCCTTACCTGCTTGGCAAACACGGCAATGTCTTCGTTGAAGGATTCCGAGGAACACACGTCCCCACCGGCGATGCCGGGCTCTCGGGGAGTGCAGGTGGCCAGTTCGCACTTCTCGAAGATCAGTGCCAACAGGGGAAACAGTGGGTGTCTGCAAGAGGCGATTCAGAGAAGGGCGAGCACACGGTGAGTCCAGGAGCGGCAACTTCCACCAAGACATCCAGCCATATCGTATTTATAACAGAGCCGTTATGGTCGAGGTTGTACGTAAAAAAATCACCATCATCATAAACCAGAACGCGCTCAACGCCCCGCCCAGACATACTGTACAGATAATTAACATAAGTTGAAACATCCCCACCAGCTCTGCTCATGTGACCCAGCCATGCACCATTAAGTTAGTTGCACGAGGTATCCCAACGTGTTTAAGGGCGAAGATACTAAAGCCGTGGGTCTGTCCCTCCTAGCTCGTACGTGACCGCCTAGTTCAATCACTCACTCAGCAGGTGCGGACGGACAGACAGACAGACAGACAGACAGACAGACAGACAGACAGACAGACAGACAGACAGACAGACAGACAGACTATTCACGGTTTACCGATAAAAGCCTCCGAAACTTCCCACCTCTCATCATCATTCACTCCGTGGATATGCTGCGATTTTTTTGATGTGTTTAAAAAGACAATAAAGGCAACTATTATGCATGCCGACGTGGATTGTTGAAACAGAATAAACAATACTCCAGAAACCTCGTGATGCTATAGTTTCATGCCAATGAAATAACTTATATTTTTAGAAAAAAAAAAATCACGTCTTAGTGGCACGCATACCGTTAGCGCCATTCAACTTAGCCGCCTTCGAGAATGGCCTCCCGATTTTATAATCGCATTTGTATTCCGATTTTGTATTTGTATTATTCAGTCACGCAACAAAAGAGCTGGCACAGCATAAGTGTTCCCAAAACCTGCATCTTTCACACGTACAACAAACATAGAGCAGCTGCACATAGGCCTTTGTTAGAATTGCAGAATACGGTCCCGCAGTAAAGTTGTCGTCGTGTATGCCTTGAGCTCATATATACTCTAGATCAAGTACTGTAAAGCAGTTAGCCTCAACTGAGACACACACTTATGAAGGATTTCCTTTAGCATTCACAAAGAGATCAAACGTAGCAGGGCTTGTGACCTCGCAAGAGCAATCACTATTACAAAAAGCGTGATTCTTTCACGTAGCGAAGACTGCAAGACCGATCGAGGCGACGATAGATGGAGCTCCGAGAAGCTGACGAAGGTGGACCACGCGTGCTCAGTCTTCTGGAACGCCGCACGCCGAGCGTGTTGGCGCGGACGATTGATGAATTTTTAAACGGGAGCGCAGTTAGCGGTGGCAAGGTTGAGTTTGACTAGATAAAGACGCGCGTAATAGAACGCGCCTATCAAGGCCACGCTAAGCGTGCAAACTCACCGTTTTGTGTCCTTGCCTAACAGTAAACTGTCGACACTTAACGAAATGCCCGCCACCACATAAATAAAACTTTCGTTCAACAAGCCGAGAACAACCCATCGAGCTGCCTGGCCGCTGTTTTGTGTGCTTCAACGTGTGACTTTTGACTACATGCCTATATATAAATATCTATACATAGTCGTTCCCAATGTCCTTGCAAGTGTTGAGACAAATGTCAACAAGAATAACATAAACACGTGAACGGCTTTCTCTAGTGGAAAACACGTAGGCCTATAAACTGAACGCATGAGCTTACAGAAAATACAACAATATATATGATCAGTACAATTACAGTCCTCGTAGGATGTTTTCAAAGCTAAAGAAGTTCATTTGGTAGACACCGAATTCTGGTACTAAAGTTTAAAGTACAAATTACACGGTCTATAGAAATAGCTAATTTGAACTAATCGCGATGAGAGAAGCCAGTTACAAAAAAAAATAAAAGTCAATCATATCGACCACTAACATTGCAACAACGTTTTAGATCATTCTCTTTCTACATTCAAACGGTTGGACAGCTCCTACAGAGACCACCACCACAAGCTGCACGTCACGCCAACCCCGGCACAAAAGGAGCTTAAAAGAAGCGCCAAAACAAAAGCGGCTCGTCGGCATAGAAAAGGCAGGGCCATAATGCAATCGCCAACAATAATAATGCCCCCGGTGCGATGCGCGCCGGACCGCACTTGTCACCTCTGAAAGCTCGCCTCGAATCGGACACGCTTTGGGGAACGCGCATCTCATTTGCATATCGCAAGCCTGTCACCGCAGCGTCATTTCGTCTCGCGCAGCCGCACGCGCAACAATGGATGGCGGCCGCCGCCATCGCCGCAGCGAGGCGCTCGCGTCGCTTGCGATGAAGAACGCTCGTAGCGCGCCCCGGTGCACTGCGCATGTCATTACTCAACCTCCGGTCGCGGCGCCAACAGGGCTGCTTGTCTATTCGTATTATACGTCTCCGCTACCACTTGAATGTGCGCTCATGTATACGAAACTCCGGGTGTGTATTATATGATATCGCCTTTGCTGCCACGAATGGTGTCAGCCTCGCCCTTGTGGTTGCTGCAGTTCGTGAAGAAAACATCAATAAATGAGGAAGTAACAGCCTGTGTACGTGTGAGTGGAGTAAGTAAAAGAGAGAGTCAATGAGGCGAGTATGTGATTTGAGAGTGAGTGATCCAAATGAGTGTCGCGAAATAGTGTGGTATGAGAGTTGGTGGGTGAGTGATTTAAGTAAATTGGGTGACCTTGGTGGGTGATCCAAGTGAGTGATGTGTCAGATGCTGTGGCATGAGAGTGAGTGGGTGAGTGATCTCAGTGAGTGATTCAAGTGAGTGGCATGAGATAGTTCGATATGAGAGTGAGTGAGTGACTTAAGTAACTTGGATGAGCCTGGTGAGTTGTTCAAGCGCGTGACATCAGATAGTGTGATATGAGAGTGAGTGATTTCAGTAACTAGGGTGAGCTTGGTGAGTAATTTAAGTGAGTGCCGTTAGAAAGCGTGATATGGGAGTGAGTGAGTGAGTGAGTGAGTGAGTGATAGGCTAGTTAGAAAGAACAGTTCAGTGGGTTGAGTGCAGTTAGGGCTTGAGCCAGTAGTATTCTAGTTTCTAGTTTGTGTGCCTAAACTACAGATAAACGTAGTCCTCAGAAGCCTGTTCGCATGAACTACTAAGTTTTCGTACATTCATAGGCCAAAGATACGGAGTTATGAGCTTACACTTTTTGCTGTCAACGTGATGTCATGTGCTCAACAAAGCAAGAATAAACACAGACTTCTTATCACGTTTGCGGTACATCATTTTCTTCGTTGCAAATCAGTAAACTGCCCCTACCGTTATATGTCTACCCATTTATCAAGTCTGCTACATCACCTCAGTAGGCCTTTGCAGCAACTGGCTCATTGTACGAGGAAAAAAAGACTGATTTATTATACGTTACACCGACCAGACGACACGTCTGTAAAAAGTCCAAGGCGAGACGTCTCGTCTCCAAGAAGTCAATAGACGATACATTACTGCATAAATACATTTTTATAAGGACTTCAGGCCTTCTGTGGGTGCCCCTTAAGCGCACATCACACCTCTACGTTCCGAATGGCTTTTGTATGATTTTTGTTGTTGTTTTTGCTGTTGTATAGAAGCAAAGGCAATGTCAGTAGGCCGCAAGACATTATAGACGCTCCTATACCGATTTGTGTTAGACACTTTTTTTTTTTTTCAACAAATACGTGAAATGGAAGTCCTACGATACAGTAAGACCTTGCACAAACGCTTTTTGAAATACTACCACGCACCGAATTTTTTTTTTCACTTTTTGTGCGTTCGTTCCCTGCTACAGCCGTGCAGTGAAGAAAATAGGAGTTGTGAAAGAAATTCCGACGCCTTTTTCCTGTCTCCTTGGTTCAGTTGCACTACGGTTAATACACAGCTGAAAAAAAAAGAGAGAAAAAATATAGGGTATTTTTTTTAATTTGCCTAAAACGACTTAAAGGCAAAAGCCATCTTTGTCTGTTTGTTGTTGTTGTTTTTTTTGCTTTTTCTGTTGATTTGCTACACTCGCAGTCCCCCCCTCTTAAAAGTTTCTCACCTAACGTTGTTTATGCACTGCCTCCAAGATCGGAGGAATTACAAGCATTCTGCACCTACCTGGTTTTGCATTGCCTCCGTGATCGGCCCACCAAACGGCAATATGATGTCATTAAGTCGTGTTACTTCATGGCACAAAATAATCATCACGCGATGATATCACCGTGTAACGTCATTGCGTGATGATGATTTTGTGCATCACTCCCGTCAACGCCACCAACGCCGGCGGTCAATTTTAACGTCTGATGACGCAACAGATATCGTCAGCCACGTGATGACGTCATGTGGTGACGTCATCATGACGCTGCAGATCCTGAAGTTTGGTGACGTCAGCATGAAGTTACAGATGACGTCACTACACGATATCGTCGCTTGGTCAAACGGGGGCCGATCACGATGAAGGCTTCTAAGACTCCCTCGTCTTAAAAATAACGCGCAATTTTTCTTGAGGCTTGAGCTCAAGGCGGCAGACTTCTATGAGGACTCGCTCCATCGGCCCCGTACACGTACGGCATTCCGATGTTTCACCGTGCGAAGTCCACGGACCACTTATCACCCTCCACGCGTGATAGAGCCACGGGCTTTCCAGTAGGGAAAAAAAAAATCGTAGTCCGGGAATCAAGAAGCAAACTTTAACACGCAGCAAAGACAGCTGCTCGGACAGATCTTCCGGCAAGCCGAGCAGAACGGTGCGACGAAGAGGCGAGAGATAATATGCGAAGTCGCGGATATGAGAAGGGACCGACCGTTTCCAAGCGCGCTCCAACAGACCGCGCAGAAAGCGCGAAGAAGCAGACCGAAAAGCTGGCAGCCCACGCACAACGGCCGTAGAAGAGCCAATTCACACCTTGAGAATATTAACAACCCCTCCAGAGTCGTCAACGCTAACACCCCTCTCGCACCTCTCTTATCCCCCCCCCCGGCTTCGTCAACGCTAACACCCCTCTCGCACCTCTCTTATCCCCCTCCCCCCCCGGCTTCTTACCAAGCTGTAACCCCCCTCCCCCACAATCAGCCCTGCAACGCCGAATGAACAAGGCATAATAGGAAATGCGACAGTAACAACAAATTAAAAAAAAAGAACTGCAAACCAGAGAAACAAGGCGACATCGCGCCAGTCTGCATGTGCAGTTGCCGACTCAAAATGCGCATACATTTGCGATATGTATGTATATGCGCTTCTATTTTTTGTGTTGTTTCCCTCAAGCGATGCACACAGAATAAACGAGTCGGTATAGAGAGCTGTGAAGCCAGTTCACCTCAGTCGCAGGTGTGTTGTAGACCGATGTGCCCCCCCCCCCTTTTTTTTTTGCGCTTAGCTTCGCCGTTGTTTGCCTGAACTCGCGACGCTGGTTTATTACGTATGCGTTTCATTTTTTTTTTCATTTATTGTACATTTTTTTCTAGTTGTACACTCGCAAGAGGCGAACAAACAAGTCGGGAGACTCGATTCTCTCCTATATATTCGCGTCGTTTATTTCGACAGTCGGCGGCATGCCACAGCTACACACGACAGCAGTTTCTGTCTCCACCTTTCGTTCTTTCTTTTTCATAACTATCGCGACCTTTTTTTCTTTTTTTTTCTTATGCGAGAGCTTGCCTGCGCACAAACGGCGAAGCGAGTCTTTGTTTCGCGGATGCTGCTGCAACGTAACGTCTACTACGCACGCACCAGCACCGGCTATTTTACGGACGGGTTTCAGTGCCGCAATATTGGGCTATTTGCGTTTCGTATCTTTCAGTCTGAAACGAACAGACTTGCGTTAGACTAATATGTATGGAAATAGTTGAATTGGTGCATACGATGATGCATGACCTTATTAAAGGGGCACTGACACAAAATTTCGCGGCCCAGATAGCCTGCGGGGTTGATTCCCAGGAACATTCGTACATCATCTGCAAAATATCAACAGCGACTATAGCTGGGAAGGTATTTTCAAAGAATTTTCAAGTTTGCGCGAGCACTCGACTCCGTCGTGCCATTGACACCATCGAAGTGAACCCCTAGGTGACCCCTTACTTCCCTCACGTCACCACGCTGCAGTTTACAAAACAAGTTATGATGACGTCATAGCTGCCATTTTTTTCTATAAATGTAGACCGCAGTCTATATTTCTCGGCGGCTGGTAGCGAGCGCGTGGCCGAGGCGCAGACTTGGAAATTTCCGTGTTTGGCGATATTGCAGTCCCGTTTCCTATTCAGATGTAAATCTTGATGCGGACCGTGCGGAAGTGTGTCACAGTTCTGTGTTGTGACGCTGCACACGCTAGGTGACGACAGTTGCACCCAGTTTTTATGGAGCTCTCTCAAACCGAAACTGAAACTGATCTATAATAAGGGGGCTGTAAATAATTATCTGTCGCGTGCTGCAGCAAACGATGTGTCGTGTTATGACTAACAGGCCCCCAGCAACACATTGCAGCAGAAAAACGCGAGGCCAAAGTTTTTTGTGTCAGTACCCCTTTGATCCACATCACGTTATACGAAACCAAAAACACATTGTAAGCTTAATTAACAGCCCAAGATGATGGTAGCCAAATGTCTTGCGAAGAATAGTCCACACGACACGCCGCAATGCTTGGAACGCGTCAGGTTTCATGAATTTTGTGGTTGCTTGGTCGTACGCACACCAAGGTATTGGTACTTTCGCGACAATTTCATTGATTTTATGTATATTTTTTGGTATGAAACATGACACAAAAGCACGGCAAACGTAAGTGAAAGGTCGTAACATGAAAATAATGACACTCACGACATGCACGTCTCAATTCAAGAGGGACGTTCTTGGCGCACTTATGATCGTTTCATTAATTTGACGTGTACTGAAATTGGCAGGAAACGTGATACGAAAGTATGACGAACATAAATGACAGGCCGTAACTTGAAAATAATGACATTCGCGACATGCGCGTCTTGATTTACGTGACACGTTGTTGGTGGTCTCATGGCCGCTGCACTGTCTTGATATATACCAAAATCTATAGGACGTAAATTACCAGTATGAATCGTAACATGAGCCAGTATGGTCGTAACATTATGGTCCAGTATGGTCGTTACCAGTATGGTCGTAACATGAAAATCATCATAGTGATATCTGCGGTTCTAAGTGCCAAAACCGCGATGTAATTAAAGAGGAACGCCGTAGTCGAAGGCTCCTCAAATGTGCTTGATCATCACCTAATGTGCTCAATTCATCTCTACCTAATCAGCCACGCGAAAATGAATGAGCTGACATTGAGCCAACTTTTACGTAACGATCGGCTGATAATTAGCCTACCGCACGTTTACGGTTAGCCTACACTTAGCAAACAAATAGCCAACAGCTGACCCACAGTCAACATGCTGTTAGGGTACGATTGACCCGCAGATGGCCAGCCTACAACCTTCGAATGTGTCGAAGGTTTCGAACCGACCCATCCGCCGAAGGTTGTCGGTGCGTGCCGGCAGGCGGCAAGTTGTCTTATCGTACACTTATATTTCTTTCTGTTTGTGGAACATTTATTACACTGCGTTCAAATACTACGATACAATTAAAAACTGTCTGCTATGATGATTTCCCTGGCTTCACTGTACTTCAAGCCAGAAGTGGTGAGGCTTCGTGGTTAAACGCCTGCTTGACACACAAAAGGTCTGAATTCAATGCCCAATCAAGCCGAAGTGTTTCTTCTTTGTTTGTTTTCTATCCTCTTTATTTTCTGAGGGGGGGGGGGGGGGGGGCGCCACGGTAGAGCAGTGGCTACAGCACGCTGCTGCTACAGTGCGCTGCTGCTGACCCTTACAGTGGAGGTAAAATGCCGGAGGCCCATTTACTGCGCAATGTCAGCGCACGCATACAGCAAACCAGATGGTCGAATTTTCCGGAGCTCTCCACCACGGAGTCTCTCATAACAACATCGCGGTTTTGGGGACGTAAAAGCCCGGACATTATTGTTTCGAGCCTTCGTGTTTTCTTGGACATCTTCCTCGTCTAGACCCATGTACGCCATTCAACAGAGGTGGTGCTGGTGGTGGTGGCAGTGGTTAGAAGAGTGAGTGAGTGAGTGAGTAAAAACTTTATTGAACATGTCCGGCGTTATTGAGCGGGATGGGGCTACAAGCACCCCGGCCTAGGTGACGGCCTCCAGTCCGTGGACCCGGGCGGCATCCTGGGCTTGCCGGACGGCCCACAGTTGATCAGCAAGGTCGTGGCTGAGCAGAGCCGCCTCCCATCGCGCCTCGCGGTTCGAGACCGCCATGTCTACCGGGTTCGTAGGGGACTGCTGCGCGTTACCGGTACACTTCCACAGCATGTGCTGCAGCGCCGCTCTGGCTCCGCACGCCTTACACGCGTCGGACGTATAAATGCCTGGGTAGCAGAGGCGAAGGATCACCGGATTCGGGCACGTGTGTGTCTGTAGTTGTCTCCAGGCAACCTGCTGTTTCTTGTTTTAGTTTGGCGTGGGGTGGTGGATATTTGCATCTGTTCAGTCTGTAGTGTTGCGTGATGTCTCTGAAAGTGAAAAAAAAAATCACCTAATTTCTGCAGCCCGGTCGGGAGCACGGCGCGGTGCCTATAACAGAGGTCATTCGAGGAGTCGTCGTGACACGTGCAGGTGAAAGCACGGCGCCCTCCATTCTTTGCTTCTGTTCTCATTGCATCCGCGAGAACACCTGTCCCCAGTGAGTGCACCGCGTGTCTGCTTGTGTGTCTTACACCGTGCAGGCAAGACGACGGTACACACCAAAACAAGCCGTGTACAGCGGTGGCTCCTGCATGAATGCATGAATGCATTCGGCGGCGGCGGCTCGTCAGCGCAATAACGACTGCCGCAGCAAGGATGCCGCCAGCGTGCCTCGTCTCTGTTATTTCTTTCTCTCCCCGTCTCGCGGCGAAGCTCAAAGGAGCACGCGGAGCCTCAGCGCTCGGATACGCGGCGCATATTCAAGCGGCTCGAGGAACGAGTGTTCCAGGACTGCCGCTGTGTACAGCGTCCTTGCTTTACGAGTGGCTCCTCCTGTTTTTTTTTCCCTACAGCTAGCTGGAACGTACGGAGATGGACATGGTTGGTCAGCTGACCCGCTGGAACGATATCGACTGTTCACGTTATTCGGGCTATCACAGCCAATAGGCGTCTTCTGGAGATGTTTCGAAAAGGCCACTGAACGTCGAGTGTCGCTGAAGGCTACAGCTACAACTTCTACTCGGGCACCTTCCACTCTGCACGTTGTGTTATACGCCTTCTATTCTGGAAATTCTACTCCCACCTTCTGCTCTACCACGGCCGGACTCGACTCCTTCTCCGGCGCTGCGGAAGGAGCGTCGAGTCCGGCCGTGGCTCTACCACCTTGAACTCAACACGCCTTCTGACAATACACTTTCTATTCTGCACATTGCGCTCTACCTTCTGCCTCTGTAGCAGAAGGCTTCTGCGACACGTGTTCCCTGCATCGTCAACCCGTGTATCCAGGATTTTTCCTCACTTCGTGCTTCCATCTTCCACTACAGTTCTGCCTTAGCAGCCATCTTCGATCATTTAGAAGAACTCTAGCCGCCGTTATCAATATTCTAGCTCTATCTAAGTATTAGCCAGCACTATTCAACCACAAACAATCTAAGATATATTCATTACTTAGACGACACTAATCGACAATCGACGAAAGTAACCAGTGCTCGTAGTGTCAGTAAGTACCGTGGTTAAGGTGAAGCCGCGACGCCAAGGAGACAGTGGTAAACTATGGCAAGAAATGATTTATTCTGTCAGAGTATTCTGTAGGACTTGCCCCGAAAAACTAAGGGAGGGGGGGGGGGGTGTAGAACGGAGCTTCGCACTTGCGTGCCCTGCTTAGTACATTTCCTTCTCTCTTTTGCGTTACGTCACGTTCCCTAGCAACTGTTTCCTTCCTCCATGCCGGACATTGGACCTTCATCCACGTGCTAGGAGAAACAATGGCATGCGGCGACGTGAAACGACAAGTCACCTCCAGAAGAGATCAGATATTGCCGTATTGGAAACCCGGGGATCGACTATACACAAGCCCACGATCCTGGAATCCCGCGCCGAAGTCGTCACCACCACCTACCCTCACAAGCGGCTCGTCGAAGCCATCCCGTCATAACTTACATCGTACTGCTTGCCTTTCTATAACCCGTTCTATGCTTGGCCTATAGCATAGGTGTCAGATCCCCCGACGAAATTTGCCAAGGCCCTCAAGCTCATTATTTAAAGCCCGAGACACAAGCGATCATCTATACCACGTGGTAAAATAATCTATTTGAAACACCACTACTCGAAACACACCTGCAAAGTAGTAGTGCGTTACTGGACCATTGGCGAGTAAAGGAGTGAAGAGTAAAGGTTTCACTGTGGTTATAACACCGGAGCAAACTACACGCTTGGCCATAAGTACACCTTCGCCATATGTTTTTCCCCGCTTACTACGATGCTATCAACGCATATCGGCGGAAAAAAGGGCCAGTATATCATGTTATTTCTTTTTATTTCTCGACTGTCCAGATATATACGTGCCCACGTGTAAAAAAAATTAGTCAGCTGTAAGTCGGCGCTCCTGTCGTGCTCTTTTTTCATCTTTTGTCTTTTTTCATCTTTTGTCTGTCTGAAATCGGGGCTGTTTTTTCCCTCTTATATAAACATGAACAAACTCGCCCGAGGTGCAACCCTATAGCGGCACTATCGAAATTCGCGAGTTTTCGTCGGTTAGCCTGATAAGAACCAGCGCAGCCTTTGAAAATGGCGACGATTAAAAGCAGAATCTAGCAATGCCTCGTACACATAGCGATACGCGACTGCGAGCCTGTAAAACAAATGGCCGAACATGTGTGATGACAGGGGTGAAAGAGTTCGAAATAGAAAAAAAAAACCGCTGCCTGCGTAAGCAAAAAAAAAACAACAAAGAATGCCAGCGCTTCCCGCAAACGCGCGGTGTTGAAAATTATGCGCAGGAAAAAGGCACGGAAATTTCGAAAGAGCAGCGCCCGACCAATTACCTTATCTTTGTCTGCAAAGCTGCGGAGACCACGCATACATATATATATTCCTTACTGAAATCACAAATAGAACGCTATGTAAGTCGCAGTGAAAACCAACACAAAACAAGAAAAAATGCCAGAAAGATTTCACATTGGGACACCATGGAGCGTCCTCGACCGTAGTGTTTTGTAAGCTGTAGATTGCGATTTTTCGCACGCGTGCATCGAATAGTCATTT